>NW_027667656.1:5000-133541 GCF_963924665.1 Micromys minutus | reverse complement strand
CAGAAATTTTCCTTTTTTGGATCAAAAAGGCAGAAATTTCTCTATTTTGAGGCAAATTGCAGAAATGTCCCTTATTTTGGGGCAAAAATTCTGTAATGCTTCTAATTTTGGGGTAAAATCAGAAATTCCATTAATTTTGGGGCAAAAACGCAGAAATTCCCCTTATTGTGGGCTATATTGCTGACATTTGCCATTTTTGGGACAAAATTGCAGAAATTTCCCTTATTTTTGGGCAAAATTGCAGAAATTTCCCTTATCTTGTGGCAAAAATACAGAAATTCCTTTTATTTCAGGTCAAAAATACAGAAATTATGCTTTCTTAGGGGCATATTCCAGAAATTACCCTTATTTTAGATTAAAAGCCTGAAATTCCTCTTATTTTATGACAAAAAAGGCAGAAATTCTTCTTATTTTAGAGCAAAAATGCAGAAATTCCACATAATTTTGGGCAAAAATGCAGAAATTTCCTTTATTTTGGGGTAAAACACAGTAATGCCCCTAATTTTGGAGCAAAAAGGCGGAAATTCCCCTAATTTTGAGGTAAAAAGGCAGAAATTCCCCTTATTTTGGGGCAAAAATCCTGAAATTTCCCTTATTTTGGAGTAAAAATGCAGAAATTTTCCTTATTTTAGGGCAAAAAGACAGAAATTTTTCTTATTTTAGGCCAAAAATACAGAAATTACCCTTATTTTAGGCCAAAATAATAAAATCCCCTTATTTTGTGGCAAAAAACAGAAATTCCCCTTATTTTAGGGCAAAAAGGCAGAAATTCCCGTTAATTTTGGGCAAAAATGCAGAAATTTTCCTTAATTTGTGGCAAAAATGCAGAAATTTTCCTTATTTTTGGCCAAATAGGCAGAAATTTCCCTTATTTTTAGGCAAAAGCTTAGAAATTTTACTTATTTTAGTATAAAATTGCAGAAACTTCCCTTATATTGTGGCAAAAATACAGAAATTCCCATTATTTTGGGATAAAAAAGAAAGAAATTTCCCTTACTTTGTAACAAAATTGCAGAAATTTCCCATATTTTGGGACAAAAATGTAGTAATGCTTCGAATTTTAGGGCAAAATTCAGAAATTTCACTAATTTTGTGGCAAAATTTAGAAATTTCACTAATTTTGAGGCAAAAAGGCAGAAATTCCTATTATTTTGGGGCAAAAATGCAGAAATTCTTTATATTTTGGGGCAAAAAGGCAGAAATTCTCATTTTAAGGCCAAAAGGGAGAAATTTCCCTTATTTTTGGGCAAAATTGCAGAAATTTCCCTTATCATGGGACAAAAATCCAGAAATTTCCCTCATTTTAGGTCAAAAATGCAGAATTTCCTCTAATTTAAGGGCAAATTGCAGATATTAAACTTATTAAAGAGAAGAAGACTGAAATTCCCCTTATTTTGTGCCAAAAAAGCAGAAATTCTTCTTTTTTTAGGGCAAAAAGGCAGAAATTCCAATTAATTTTGGGGAAAAATGCAGAAATTTCCCTTATTTTGGGGCAAAAACACAGTAATGCCTTTAATTTGGTAGCAAAAATTCAGATATTCCCCTAATTTTGGGGCAAACGGCAGAAATTCCCCTTATTATGGGGCAAAATTGCTGAAATTTCCCATTTTTGGGACAAATATTCAAAAATTTCTCTTATTTTGGTGCAAAATTGCAGAAATTCCTTTTATTTCAGGTCAAAAATGCAGAAATACCACATACTTGATGTCAAAGATGCAGAAATTACCCTTATTTTAGGGCTAAAATACTGAAATTCCCCCTTTTTTGTGCCAAAAAGGCAGAAATTACCCTTATTTGGGCAAAAATGCAGAAATTCCCCTTATTTTGGAACGAAATTGCAGAAATTCCCCTTTTTTTGTTTTAAAAAGGCAGAAATTCCCTTTATTTTGGAGCAAAAATGAAGAAAATTCCCTTATTTTGTTGCAAAATTGCATTAATTTCCCTTATTATAGGGTAAAAAGGCAGAAATTCCCCTAATTATAGGACAAAATTGAAGAAATTTTCTTTATGTTGCGGCAAAATGGCAGAAATTCTCATAATTTAAGGGCAAAATTGCAGAAATTTTCCTTATTTTGGGACAAAATTGCAGAAATTCCCCTAATTTTGAAAAAAAATTGCAGAAATTCCCCTTATTTTGGAGCAAAAATTTAAAAATTTTCCTTAATTCAGGACAAAAATACAGAAATTCCCCTTATTTTGGGGCAAAAATGCAGAAATTTCTCTTATTTTAGGACAAAAAATACAGAAATTACCCTTATTTAAGGCAAAAAGACTAAATTCCCCTTATTTGGGGGCAAAAAGGCAGAAATTCCCCTAATTTTGAAGCAAAAGGCAGGAATTCTTCTTATTGTGGGGCAAAATTGCTGAAATTTCCTTTTTTTGAGACAAAATTGCAGAAATTTCTTTTATTTTGGGGCAAAATTGCAGAAATTCAGCTTATTTGGGGTCAAAAATGCAGAAATTACCCTTATTTTAGGGCAAAAAGACTGAAATTCCCCCTTTTTTGCGCCACAAAGGCAGAAATTTCCCTTATTTTGGGCAAAAATGCAGAAATTCCCCTTATTTTGGAACAAAATTGAAGATATTCCCCTTTTTTTGTTTCAAAAAGGAAGAAATTCCCTTTATTTTGGAGCAAAAATGAAGAAAATTCCCTTATTTTGTTGCAAAATTGCATTAATTTCCCTTATTATAGGGTAAAAATGCAGAAATTCCTCTAATTATAGGGCAAAATTACACAAATTTCCTTTATGTTGTGGCAAAATTGCAGAAATTCCCATAATTTTAGGGCAAAATTGCAGAAATTTCCATTATTTTCGGACAAAATTGCAAAAATTTCCCTAATTTTGAAAAAAAAATTGTAGAAATTCTCCTTATTTTGGGGTAAAAATGCAGAAATTCCCCTTATTTTGGAACCAAATTGCAGAAATCCCCCTCTTTTTGTTTCAAAAAGGAAGAAATTCCATTTATTTTGGAGCAAAAATGCAGAAAATTCTTTTATTTTGGTGAAAAATTGCATAAATTTCCCTTCTTATAGGGTAAAAAGGCAGAAATTTTCCTAATTATAGGGCAAAATTGCATAAATTTCCTTTATTTTGGGGCAAAATTGCAGAAATTCCAATAATTTTAGGACAAAATTGCAGAAATTTCCCTTATTTTGGGGCAAAATTGCAGAAATTCCCCTAATTTTGGAGCAAAAATGCAGAAATTTTCCTTTTTTGGATCAAAAAGGCAGAAATTTCTCTATTTTGAGGCAAATTGCAGAAATGTCCCTTATTTTGGGGCAAAAATTCTGTAATGCTTCTAATTTTGGGGCAAAAATCAGAAATTCCATTAATTTTGGGGCAAAAACGCAGAAATTTCCCTTATTGTGGGCTATATTGCTGACATTTGCCATTTTTGGGACAAAATTGCAGAAATTTCCCTTATTTTTGGGCAAAATTGCAGAAATTTCCCTTATCTTGTGGCAAAAATAGAGAAATTCCTTTTATTTCAGGTCAAAAATACAGAAATTATGCTTTCTTAGGGGCATATTCCAGAAATTACCCTTATTTTAGATTAAAAGCCTGAAATTCCTCTTATTTTATGACAAAAAGGCAGAAATTCTTCTTATTTTAGAGCAAAAATGCAGAAATTCCACATAATTTTGGGCAAAAATGCAGAAATTTCCTTTATTTTGGGGTAAAACACAGTAATGCCCCTAATTTTGGAGCAAAAAGGCGGAAATTCCCCTAATTTTGAGGTAAAAAGGCAGAAATTCCCCTTATTTTGGGGCAAAAATCCTGAAATTTCCCTTATTTTGGAGTAAAAATGCAGAAATTTTCATTATTTTAGGGCAAAAAGACAGAAATTTTTCTTATTTTAGGCCAAAAATACAGAAATTACCCTTATTTTAGGCCAAAATAATAAAATCCCCTTATTTTGTGGCAAAAAGGCAGAAATTCCCCTTATTTTAGGGCAAAAAGGCAGAAATTCCCGTTAATTTTGGGCAAAAATGCAGAAATTTTCCTTAATTTGTGGCAAAAATGCAGAAATTTTCCTTATTTTTGGCCAAATAGGCAGAAATTTCCCTTATTTTTAGGCAAAAGCTTAGAAATTTTACTTATTTTAGTATAAAATTGCAGAAACTTCCCTTATATTGTGGCAAAAATACAGAAATTCCCATTATTTTGGGATAAAAAAGAAAGAAATTTCCCTTACTTTGTAACAAAATTGCAGAAATTTCCCATATTTTGGGACAAAAATGTAGTAATGCTTCGAATTTTAGGGCAAAATTCAGAAATTTCACTAATTTTGGGGCAAAATTTAGAAATTTCACTAATTTTGAGGCAAAAAGGCAGAAATTCCTATTATTTTGGGGCAAAAATGCAGAAATTCTTTATATTTTGGGGCAAAAAGGCAGAAATTCTCATTTTAAGGCCAAAAGGCAGAAATTTCCCTTATTTTTGGGCAAAATTGCAGAAATTTCCCTTATCATGGGACAAAAATCCAGAAATTTCCCTCATTTTAGGTCAAAAATGCAGAATTTCCTCTAATTTAAGGGCAAATTGCAGATATTAAACTTATTTAAGAGAAGAAGACTGAAATTCCCCTTATTTTGTGCCAAAAAAGCAGAAATTCTTCTTTTTTTAGGGCAAAAAGGCAGAAATTCCAGTTAATTTTGGGGAAAAATGCAGAAATTTCCCTTATTTTGGGGCAAAAACACAGTAATGCCTTTAATTTGGTAGCAAAAATGCAGATATTCCCCTAATTTTGGGTCAAACGGCAGAAATTCCCCTTATTATGGGGCAAAATTGCTGAAATTTCCCATTTTTGGGACAAATTTTCAAAAATTTCTCTTATTTTGGTGCAAAATTGCAGAAATTCCTTTTATTTCAGGTCAAAAATGCAGAAATACCACATACTTGATGTCAAAGATGCAGAAATTACCCTTATTTTAGGGCTAAAATACTGAAATTCCCCCTTTTTTGTGCCAAAAAGGCAGAAATTACCCTTATTTGGGCAAAAATGCAGAAATTCCCCTTATTTTGGAACGAAATTGCAGAAATTCCCCTTTTTTTGTTTTAAAAAGGCAGAAATTCCCTTTATTTTGGAGCAAAAATGAAGAAAATTCCCTTATTTTGTTGCAAAATTGCATTAATTTCCCTTATTATAGGGTAAAAAGGCAGAAATTCCCCTAATTATAGGACAAAATTGAAGAAATTTTCTTTATGTTGCGGCAAAATGGCAGAAATTCTCATAATTTAAGGGCAAAATTGCAGAAATTTTCCTTATTTTGGGACAAAATTGCAGAAATTCCCCTAATTTTGAAAAAAAATTGCAGAAATTCCCCTTATTTTGGAGCAAAAATTTAAAAATTTTCCTTAATTCAGGACAAAAATACAGAAATTCCCCTTATTTTGGGGCAAAAATGCAGAAATTCCCCTTATTTTGGAACGAAATTGCAGAAATTCCCCTTTTTTTGTTTTAAAAAGGCAGAAATTCCCTTTATTTTGGAGCAAAAATGAAGAAAATTCCCTTATTTTGTTGCAAAATTGCATTAATTTCCCTTATTATAGGGTAAAAAGGCAGAAATTCCCCTAATTATAGGACAAAATTGAAGAAATTTTCTTTATGTTGCGGCAAAATGGCAGAAATTCTCATAATTTAAGGGCAAAATTGCAGAAATTTTCCTTATTTTGGGACAAAATTGCAGAAATTCCCCTAATTTTGAAAAAAAATTGCAGAAATTCCCCTTATTTTGGAGCAAAAATTTAAAAATTTTCCTTAATTCAGGACAAAAATACAGAAATTCCCCTTATTTTGGGGCAAAAATGCAGAAATTCCCCTTATTTTGGAACAAAATTGAAAATATTACCCTTTTTTTGTTTCAAAAAGGCAGAAATTCCCTTTATTTTGGAGCAAAAATGAAGAAAATTCTCTTATTTTGTTGCAAAATTGCATTAATTTCCCTTATTATAGGGTAAAAAGGCAGAAATTCCCCTAATTATAGGACAAAATTGCAGAAATTTCCTTTATGTTGCGGCAAAATTGCAGAAATTCCCATAATTTAAGGGCAAAATTGCAGAAATTTTCCTTATTTTGGGACAAAATTCAGAAATTCCCTAAATTTTGAAAAAAAATGCAGAAATTCCCCTAATTTTGGAGCAAAAATGCAGAAATTTTCCTTAATTCAGGACAAAAATACAGAAATTCCCATTATTTTGGGGCAAAAATGCAGAAATTTCTCTTATTTTAGGCAAATAATACAGAAATTACCCTTATTTAAGGCAAAAAGACTTAATTCCCCTTATTTGGGGGCAAAAAGGCAGAAATTCCCCTAATTTTGAAGCAAAAGGCAGAAATTCCCCATATTGTGGGGCAAAATTGCAGAAATTTATTTTTTTTTAGACAAAATTGCAGAAATTTCTTTTATTTTGGGGCAAAATTACAGAAATTCAGCTTATTTGGGGTCAAAAATGCAGAAATTACCCTTATTTTAGGGCAAAAATACTGAAATTCCCTTTTTTTTGCGCCAAAAAGGCAGAAATTTCCTTTATTTTGGGCAAAAATGCAGAAATTCCCCTTATTTTGGAACAAAATTGAAGATATTCCCCTTTTTTTTGTTTCAAAAAGGCAGAAATTCCCTTTATTTTGGAGCAAAAATGAAGAAAATTCCCTTATTTTGTGGCAAAATTGCATTAATTTCCCTTATTATAGGGTAAAAATGCAGAAATTCCTCTAATTATAGGGCAAAATTGCAGAAATTTCCTTTATGTTGTGGCAAAATTGCAGAAATTCCCATAATTTTAGGGCAAAATTGCAGAAATTTCCATTATTTTCGGACAAAATTGCAGAAATTTCCCTAATTTTAAAAAAAAATTGTAGAAATTCTCCTTATTTTTGGGTAAAAATGCAGAAATTCCCCTTATTTTGGAACCAAATTGCAGAAATTCCCCTTTTTTTGTTTCAAAAAGGATGAAATTGCCTTTATTTTGGAGCAAAAATGCAGAAAATTCTTTTATTTTGGTGAAAAATTGCATAAATTTCCCTTCTTATAGGGTAAAAAGGCAGAAATTCTCCTAATTATAGGGCAAAATTGCATAAATTTCCTTTATTTTGGGGCAAAATTGCAGAAATTCCAATAATTTTAGGACAAAATTGCAGAAATTTCCCTTATTTTGGGGCAAAATTGCAGAAATTCCCCTAATTTTGGAGCAAAAATGCAGAAATTTTCCTTTTTTGGATCAAAAAGGCAGAAATTTCTCTATTTTGAGGCAAATTGCAGAAATGTCCCTTATTGTGGGGCAAAAATTCTGTAATGCTTCTAATTTTGGGGCAAAAATCAGAAATTCCATTAATTTTGGGGCAAAAACGCAGAAATTCCCCTTATTGTGGGCTATATTGCTGACATTTCCCATTTTTGGGACAAAATTGCAGAAATTTCCCTTATTTTTGGGCAAAATTGCAGATATTTTTCTTATCTTGTGGCAAAAATACAGAAAATCCTTTTATTTCTGTCAAAAAGACAGAAATTCCGCTTTCTTAGGGGCATATTCCAGAAATTACCCTTATTTTAGAGAAAAAGCCTGAAATTCCTCTTATTTTATGACAAAAAGTCAGAAATTCTTAATTTAGAGTAAAAATGCAGAAATTCCACATAATTTTGGGCAAAAATGCAGAAATTTCCTTTATTTTGGGGTAAAACACAGTAATGCCCATAATTTTGGAGCAAAAAGGCAGAAATTCCCCTAATTTTGAGGTAAAAAGGCAGAAATTTCCCTTATTTTGGGGCAAAAATCCTGAAATTTCCCTTATTTTGGAGTAAAAATGCAGAAATTTTCCTTATTTTAGGGCAAAAAGACAGAAATTTTTCTTATTTTAGGCCAAAAATACAGAAATTACCCTTATTTTAGGCCAAAATAATAAAATCCCCTTATTTTGTGGCAAAAAGGCAGAAATTCCCCTTATTTTAGGGCAAAAAGGCAGAAATTCCCGTTAATTTTGGGCAAAAATGCAGAAATTTTCCTTAATTTGTGGCAAAAATGCAGAAATTTTCCTTATTTTTGGCCAAATAGGCAGAAATTTCCCTTATTTTTAGGCAAAAGCTTAGAAATTTTACTTATTTTAGTATAAAATTGCAGAAACTTCCCTTATATTGTGGCAAAAATACAGAAATTCCCATTATTTTGGGATAAAAAAGAAAGAAATTTCCCTTACTTTGTAACAAAATTGCAGAAATTTCCCATATTTTGGGACAAAAATGTAGTAATGCTTCGAATTTTAGGGCAAAATTCAGAAATTTCACTAATTTTGGGGCAAAATTTAGAAATTTCACTAATTTTGAGGCAAAAAGGCAGAAATTCCTATTATTTTGGGGCAAAAATGCAGAAATTCTTTATATTTTGGGGCAAAAAGGCAGAAATTCTCATTTTAAGGCCAAAAGGCAGAAATTTCCCTTATTTTTGGGCAAAATTGCAGAAATTTCCCTTATCATGGGACAAAAATCCAGAAATTTCCCTCATTTTAGGTCAAAAATGCAGAATTTCCTCTAATTTAAGGGCAAATTGCAGATATTAAACTTATTTAAGAGAAGAAGACTGAAATTCCCCTTATTTTGTGCCAAAAAAGCAGAAATTCTTCTTTTTTTAGGGCAAAAAGGCAGAAATTCCAGTTAATTTTGGGGAAAAATGCAGAAATTTCCCTTATTTTGGGGCAAAAACACAGTAATGCCTTTAATTTGGTAGCAAAAATGCAGATATTCCCCTAATTTTGGGGCAAACGGCAGAAATTCCCCTTATTATGGGGCAAAATTGCTGAAATTTCCCATTTTTGGGACAAATTTTCAAAAATTTCTCTTATTTTGGTGCAAAATTGCAGAAATTCCTTTTATTTCAGGTCAAAAATGCAGAAATACCACATACTTGATGTCAAAGATGCAGAAATTACCCTTATTTTAGGGCTAAAATACTGAAATTCCCCCTTTTTTGTGCCAAAAAGGCAGAAATTACCCTTATTTGGGCAAAAATGCAGAAATTCCCCTTATTTTGGAACGAAATTGCAGAAATTCCCCTTTTTTTGTTTTAAAAAGGCAGAAATTCCCTTTATTTTGGAGCAAAAATGAAGAAAATTCCCTTATTTTGTTGCAAAATTGCATTAATTTCCCTTATTATAGGGTAAAAAGGCAGAAATTCCCCTAATTATAGGACAAAATTGAAGAAATTTTCTTTATGTTGCGGCAAAATGGCAGAAATTCTCATAATTTAAGGGCAAAATTGCAGAAATTTTCCTTATTTTGGGACAAAATTGCAGAAATTCCCCTAATTTTGAAAAAAAATTGCAGAAATTCCCCTTATTTTGGAGCAAAAATTTAAAAATTTTCCTTAATTCAGGACAAAAATACAGAAATTCCCCTTATTTTGGGGCAAAAATGCAGAAATTCCCCTTATTTTGGAACAAAATTGAAAATATTACCCTTTTTTTGTTTCAAAAAGGCAGAAATTCCCTTTATTTTGGAGCAAAAATGAAGAAAATTCTCTTATTTTGTTGCAAAATTGCATTAATTTCCCTTATTATAGGGTAAAAAGGCAGAAATTCCCCTAATTATAGGACAAAATTGCAGAAATTTCCTTTATGTTGCGGCAAAATTGCAGAAATTCCCATAATTTAAGGGCAAAATTGCAGAAATTTTCCTTATTTTGGGACAAAATTCAGGAATTCCCTAAATTTTGAAAAAAAATGCAGAAATTCCCCTAATTTTGGAGCAAAAATGCAGAAATTTTCCTTAATTCAGGACAAAAATACAGAAATTCCCATTATTTTGGGGCAAAAATGCAGAAATTTCTCTTATTTTAGGCAAATAATACAGAAATTACCCTTATTTAAGGCAAAAAGACTTAATTCCCCTTATTTGGGGGCAAAAAGGCAGAAATTCCCCTAATTTTGAAGCAAAAGGCAGAAATTCCCCATATTGTGGGGCAAAATTGCAGAAATTTATTTTTTTTTAGACAAAATTGCAGAAATTTCTTTTATTTTGGGGCAAAATTACAGAAATTCAGCTTATTTGGGGTCAAAAATGCAGAAATTACCCTTATTTTAGGGCAAAAATACTGAAATTCCCTTTTTTTTGCGCCAAAAAGGCAGAAATTTCCTTTATTTTGGGCAAAAATGCAGAAATTCCCCTTATTTTGGAACAAAATTGAAGATATTCCCCTTTTTTTTTGTTTCAAAAAGGCAGAAATTCCCTTTATTTTGGAGCAAAAATGAAGAAAATTCCCTTATTTTGTGGCAAAATTGCATTAATTTCCCTTATTATAGGGTAAAAATGCAGAAATTCCTCTAATTATAGGGCAAAATTGCAGAAATTTCCTTTATGTTGTGGCAAAATTGCAGAAATTCCCATAATTTTAGGGCAAAATTGCAGAAATTTCCATTATTTTCGGACAAAATTGCAGAAATTTCCCTAATTTTAAAAAAAAATTGTAGAAATTCTCCTTATTTTTGGGTAAAAATGCAGAAATTCCCCTTATTTTGGAACCAAATTGCAGAAATTCCCCTTTTTTTGTTTCAAAAAGGATGAAATTGCCTTTATTTTGGAGCAAAAATGCAGAAAATTCTTTTATTTTGGTGAAAAATTGCATAAATTTCCCTTCTTATAGGGTAAAAAGGCAGAAATTCTCCTAATTATAGGGCAAAATTGCATAAATTTCCTTTATTTTGGGGCAAAATTGCAGAAATTCCAATAATTTTAGGACAAAATTGCAGAAATTTCCCTTATTTTGGGGCAAAATTGCAGAAATTCCCCTAATTTTGGAGCAAAAATGCAGAAATTTTCCTTTTTTGGATCAAAAAGGCAGAAATTTCTCTATTTTGAGGCAAATTGCAGAAATGTCCCTTATTGTGGGGCAAAAATTCTGTAATGCTTCTAATTTTGGGGCAAAAATCAGAAATTCCATTAATTTTGGGGCAAAAACGCAGAAATTCCCCTTATTGTGGGCTATATTGCTGACATTTCCCATTTTTGGGACAAAATTGCAGAAATTTCCCTTATTTTTGGGCAAAATTGCAGATATTTTTCTTATCTTGTGGCAAAAATACAGAAAATCCTTTTATTTCTGTCAAAAAGACAGAAATTCCGCTTTCTTAGGGGCATATTCCAGAAATTACCCTTATTTTAGAGAAAAAGCCTGAAATTCCTCTTATTTTATGACAAAAAGTCAGAAATTCTTAATTTAGAGTAAAAATGCAGAAATTCCACATAATTTTGGGCAAAAATGCAGAAATTTCCTTTATTTTGGGGTAAAACACAGTAATGCCCATAATTTTGGAGCAAAAAGGCAGAAATTCCCCTAATTTTGAGGTAAAAAGGCAGAAATTTCCCTTATTTTGGGGCAAAAATCCTGAAATTTCCCTTATTTTGGAGTAAAAATGCAGAAATTTTCCTTATTTTAGGGCAAAAAGACAGAAATTTTTCTTATTTTAGGCCAAAAATACAGAAATTACCCTTATTTTAGGCCAAAATAATAAAATCCCCTTATTTTGTGGCAAAAAACAGAAATTCCCCTTATTTTAGGGCAAAAAGGCAGAAATTCCCGTTAATTTTGGGCAAAAATGCAGAAATTTTCCTTAATTTGTGGCAAAAATGCAGAAATTTTCCTTATTTTTGGCCAAATAGGCAGAAATTTCCCTTATTTTTAGGCAAAAGCTTAGAAATTTTACTTATTTTAGTATAAAATTGCAGAAACTTCCCTTATATTGTGGCAAAAATACAGAAATTCCCATTATTTTGGGATAAAAAAGAAAGAAATTTCCCTTACTTTGTAACAAAATTGCAGAAATTTCCCATATTTTGGGACAAAAATGTAGTAATGCTTCGAATTTTAGGGCAAAATTCAGAAATTTCACTAATTTTGGGGCAAAATTTAGAAATTTCACTAATTTTGAGGCAAAAAGGCAGAAATTCCTATTATTTTGGGGCAAAAATGCAGAAATTCTTTATATTTTGGGGCAAAAAGGCAGAAATTCTCATTTTAAGGCCAAAAGGCAGAAATTTCCCTTATTTTTGGGCAAAATTGCAGAAATTTCCCTTATCATGGGACAAAAATCCAGAAATTTCCCTCATTTTAGGTCAAAAATGCAGAATTTCCTCTAATTTAAGGGCAAATTGCAGATATTAAACTTATTTAAGAGAAGAAGACTGAAATTCCCCTTATTTTGTGCCAAAAAAGCAGAAATTCTTCTTTTTTTAGGGCAAAAAGGCAGAAATTCCAGTTAATTTTGGGGAAAAATGCAGAAATTTCCCTTATTTTGGGGCAAAAACACAGTAATGCCTTTAATTTGGTAGCAAAAATGCAGATATTCCCCTAATTTTGGGGCAAACGGCAGAAATTCCCCTTATTATGGGGCAAAATTGCTGAAATTTCCCATTTTTGGGACAAATTTTCAAAAATTTCTCTTATTTTGGTGCAAAATTGCAGAAATTCCTTTTATTTCAGGTCAAAAATGCAGAAATACCACATACTTGATGTCAAAGATGCAGAAATTACCCTTATTTTAGGGCTAAAATACTGAAATTCCCCCTTTTTTGTGCCAAAAAGGCAGAAATTACCCTTATTTGGGCAAAAATGCAGAAATTCCCCTTATTTTGGAATGAAATTGCAGAAATTCCCCTTTTTTTGTTTTAAAAAGGCAGAAATTCCCTTTATTTTGGAGCAAAAATGAAGAAAATTCCCTTATTTTGTTGCAAAATTGCATTAATTTCCCTTATTATAGGGTAAAAAGGCAGAAATTCCCCTAATTATAGGACAAAATTGAAGAAATTTTCTTTATGTTGCGGCAAAATGGCAGAAATTCTCATAATTTAAGGGCAAAATTGCAGAAATTTTCCTTATTTTGGGACAAAATTGCAGAAATTCCCCTAATTTTGAAAAAAAATTGCAGAAATTCCCCTTATTTTGGAGCAAAAATTTAAAAATTTTCCTTAATTCAGGACAAAAATACAGAAATTCCCCTTATTTTGGGGCAAAAATGCAGAAATTCCCCTTATTTTGGAACAAAATTGAAAATATTACCCTTTTTTTGTTTCAAAAAGGCAGAAATTCCCTTTATTTTGGAGCAAAAATGAAGAAAATTCTCTTATTTTGTTGCAAAATTGCATTAATTTCCCTTATTATAGGGTAAAAAGGCAGAAATTCCCCTAATTATAGGACAAAATTGCAGAAATTTCCTTTATGTTGCGGCAAAATTGCAGAAATTCCCATAATTTAAGGGCAAAATTGCAGAAATTTTCCTTATTTTGGGACAAAATTCAGAAATTCCCTAAATTTTGAAAAAAAATGCAGAAATTCCCCTAATTTTGGAGCAAAAATGCAGAAATTTTCCTTAATTCAGGACAAAAATACAGAAATTCCCATTATTTTGGGGCAAAAATGCAGAAATTTCTCTTATTTTAGGCAAATAATACAGAAATTACCCTTATTTAAGGCAAAAAGACTTAATTCCCCTTATTTGGGGGCAAAAAGGCAGAAATTCCCCTAATTTTGAAGCAAAAGGCAGAAATTCCCCATATTGTGGGGCAAAATTGCAGAAATTTATTTTTTTTTAGACAAAATTGCAGAAATTTCTTTTATTTTGGGGCAAAATTACAGAAATTCAGCTTATTTGGGGTCAAAAATGCAGAAATTACCCTTATTTTAGGGCAAAAATACTGAAATTCCCTTTTTTTTGCGCCAAAAAGGCAGAAATTTCCTTTATTTTGGGCAAAAATGCAGAAATTCCCCTTATTTTGGAACAAAATTGAAGATATTCCCCTTTTTTTTGTTTCAAAAAGGCAGAAATTCCCTTTATTTTGGAGCAAAAATGAAGAAAATTCCCTTATTTTGTGGCAAAATTGCATTAATTTCCCTTATTATAGGGTAAAAATGCAGAAATTCCTCTAATTATAGGGCAAAATTGCAGAAATTTCCTTTATGTTGTGGCAAAATTGCAGAAATTCCCATAATTTTAGGGCAAAATTGCAGAAATTTCCATTATTTTCGGACAAAATTGCAGAAATTTCCCTAATTTTAAAAAAAAATTGTAGAAATTCTCCTTATTTTTGGGTAAAAATGCAGAAATTCCCCTTATTTTGGAACCAAATTGCAGAAATTCCCCTTTTTTTGTTTCAAAAAGGATGAAATTGCCTTTATTTTGGAGCAAAAATGCAGAAAATTCTTTTATTTTGGTGAAAAATTGCATAAATTTCCCTTCTTATAGGGTAAAAAGGCAGAAATTCTCCTAATTATAGGGCAAAATTGCATAAATTTCCTTTATTTTGGGGCAAAATTGCAGAAATTCCAATAATTTTAGGACAAAATTGCAGAAATTTCCCTTATTTTGGGGCAAAATTGCAGAAATTCCCCTAATTTTGGAGCAAAAATGCAGAAATTTTCCTTAATTCAGGACAAAAATACAGAAATTCCCCTTATTTTGGGACAAAAATGCAGAAATTTCTCTCATTTTAGGCAAAAAATACAGAAATTACCCTTATTTAAGGCAAAAAGACTAAATTCCCCTTATTTGGGGGCAAAAAGGCAGAAATTCCCCTAATTTTGAAGCAAAAGGCAGGAATTCCCCTTATTGTGGGGCAAAATTGCTGAAATTTCCTTTTTTTGAGACAAAATTGCAGAAATTTCTTTTATCTTGGGGCAAAATTGCAGAAATTCAGCTTATTTGGGGTCAAAAATGCAGAAATTACCCTTATTTTAGGGCAAAAAGACTAAAATTCCCCCTTTTTTGCGCCAAAAAGGCAGAAATTTCCCTTATTTTGGGCAAAAATGCAGAAATTCCCCTTATTTTGGAACAAAATTGAAGATATTCCCCTTTTTTTGTTTCAAAAATGCAGAAATTCCCTTTATTTTGGAGCAAAAATGAAGAAAATTCCCTTATTTTGTTGCAAAATTGCATTAATTTCCCTTATTATAGGGTAAAAATGCAGAAATTCCTCTAATTATAGGGCAAAATTGCAGAAATTTCTTTTATGTTGTGGCAAAATTGCAGAAATTCTCATATTTTTAGGGCAAAATTGCAGAAATTTCCATTATTTTGGGACAAAATTGCAGAAATTCCCCTAATTTTGAAAAAAAATTGTAGAAATTCCCTTTATTTTGGAGCAAAAATGCAGAAAATTCTTTTATTTTGTGAAAAATTGCATAAATTTCCTTTCTTATAAGGTAAAAAGGCAGAAATTCGCCTAATTATAGGGCAAAATTGCATTAATTTCTTTTATTTTGGGGCAAAATTGCAGAAATTCCAATAATTTTAAGACAAAATTGCAGAAATTTCCCTTATTTTGGGGCAAAATTGCAGAAATTTCCCTAATTTTGGAGCAAAAATGCAGAAATTTTCCTTTTTTGGATCAAAAACGCAGAAATTTCTCTATTTTGAGGGAAATTGCAGAAATGTCCCTTATTGTGGGGCAAAAATTCTGTAATGCTTCTAATTTTGGGGCAAAAATCAGAAATTCCATTAATTTTGGGGCAAAAACGCAAAAATTCCCCTTATTGTGGGCTATATTGCTGACATTTCCCATTTTTGGGACAAAATAGCAGAAATTTCCCTTATTTTTGGGCAAAATTGCAGATATTTTTCTTATCTTGTGGCAAAAATACAGAAAATCCTTTTATTTCTGTCAAAAAGACAGAAATTCCGCTTTCTTAGGGGCATATTCCAGAAATTACCCTTATTTTAGAGAAAAAGCCTGAAATTCCTCTTATTTTATGACAAAAAGTCAGAAATTCTTCTTATTTTAGAGCAAAAATGCAGAAATTCCACATAATTTTGGGCAAAAATGCAGAAATTTCCTTTATTTTGGGGTAAAACACAGTAATGCCCCTAATTTTGGAGCAAAAAGGCGGAAATTCTCCTATTTTTGAGGAAAAAAGGCAGAAATTCTCCTTATTTTGGGGCAAAAATCCTGAAATTCCCCTTATTTTGGAGTAAAAATGCAGAAATTTTCCTTATTTTAGGGCAAAAAGACAGAAATTCTTCTTATTTTAGGCCAAAAATACAGAAATTACCCTTATTTTAGGCCAAAATAATAAAATCCCCTTATTTTGTGGCAAAAGGCAGAAATTCCCATTATTTTGGGGTAAAAAGTAAGAAATTTCACTTACTTTGTAACAAAATTGCAGAAATTTTCCATATTTTGGGGCAAAAATGTAGTAATGCTTCTAATTTTGGGGCAAAATTCAGAAATATCACTAATTTTGTGGCAAAATTCAGAAATTTCACTAATTTTGAGGCAAAAAGGCAGAAATTCCTATTATTTTGAGGCAAAAATGCAGAAATTCTTTTTATTTTGGGGCAAAAAGGCAGAAATTTCCCTTATTTTTGGGCAAAATTGCAGAAATTTCCCTTATCATGGGACAAAAATCCAGAAATTCCCCTCATTTTAGGTCAAAAAGGCAGAAATTCCGCTAATTTGGGGGCAAATTGCAGAAATTAAACTTTTTTAAGGGAAGAAGACTGAAATTCCTTTTATTTTGTTCCAAAAAAGCAGAAATTTTTTTTATTTTAGGGCAAAAAGGCAGAAATTCCAATTAATTTTGGGAAAAAATGAAGAAATTTCCCTTATTTTCGGGCAAAAACACAGTAATGCCTTTAATTTTGAGGCAAAAATGCAGAAATTCCCCTAATTTTGGGGCAAATGACAGAAATTCCCCTTATTGTGGGGAAAAATTGCTGCAATTTCCATTTTTTGGGACAAAATTGCAAAAATTTCTCTTATTTTGGGAAAAAATTATCAGAAATTCCCCTTATTTCAGGTCAAAAATGCAGAAATACCGCATACTTGGTTTCAAAAATGCAAAAATTACCACTATTTTAAGGCAAAAATACTGAAATACCCCTTTTTTGCGCCAAAAAGGCAGAAATTTCCCTTATTTTTGGCAAAAATGCAGAAATTCCCCTTATTTTCGAACAAAATTGAAGAAATTCGCTTTTTTTTCAAAAAGGCAGAAATTCCCTTTATTTTGGAGCACAAATGAAGAAAATTCCCTTATTTTGTTGCAAAATTGCATTAATTTCCCTTATTATAGGGTAAAAAGGCAGAAATTCCCCTAATTATAGGACAAAATTGCAGAAATTCCCATTATGTTGCGGCAAAATTGCAGAAATTCCCATAATTTTAGGGCAAAATTGCAGAAATTTCCTTTATTTTGGGACAAAATTGCAGAAATTCCCCTAATTTTGAAAAAAAAATTGCAGAAATTCCCATTATTTTGGAGCAAAAATGCAGAAATTTTCCTTAATACAGGGAAAAATACAGATATTCCCCTTATTTTGGGGCAAAAATGCAGAAATTTCTCTAATTTTAAGCAAAAAATACAGAAATTACCCTTATTTAAGGCAAAAAGACTAAATTCCCCTTATTTGGGGGCAAAAAGGCAGAAATTCCCCTAATTTTGAAGCAAAAGGCAGAAATTCCCCTTATTGTGGGGCAAAATTGCTGAAATTTCTTTTTTTTCAGACAAAATTGCAGAAATTTCTATTATTTTGGGGTAAAATTGCAGAAATTCAGCTTATTTGGCGTCAAAAATGCAGAAATTACCCTTATTTTAGAGTAAAAAGACTGCAATTTCCCTTTTTTTGCACCAAAAAGGCAGAAATTCCCCTTATTTTGGGGCAAAAATGCAGAAATTCCCCTTATTTTGGAACAAAATTGCAGAAATTCCCTTTTTTTGTTTCAAAAAGGCAGAAATTTCCTATATTTTGGAGCAAAAATGCAGAAAATTCCCTTATTTTGGTGCAAAATTGCATAAATTTCCTTTATTATAGGGTAAAAAGGGAGAAATTCCCCTAATTGTAGGGCAAAATTGCAGAAATTTCCCTTATTTTGGGGCAAAATTGCAAAATTCCCATAATTTTAGTACAAAATTGCAGATATTTCCCTTATTTTGGGGCAAAATTGCAGAAATTCCCCTAATTTTGGAGCAAAAATGCAGAAATTTTCCTTTTTTGGGTCAAAAAGGCAGAAATTTCTTTATTTTGAGGCATATTTCATAAATTTCCCTTATTTTGAGGCAAAATTGCAGAAATTCCCTTAATTTTGGAGCAAAAATGTAGAAATTTTCCTTTTTTGGGTCAAAAAGGCAGAAATTTCTTTATTATGAGGCAAATTGCAGAAATTTCCCTTATTTTGGCACAAAAATTCTGTAATGCTTCTAATTTTGGGGCAAAAATCAGAAATTCTATTAATTTTGGGGCAAAAAGGCATAAATTCCCCTTATTGTGGGCAATATTGCTGAAATTTCCCTTTTTTGGGACAAAATTGCAGAAATTTCTCTTATTTTTGTGCAAAATTGCAGAAATTTCCCTTATCCTGTGGCAAAAATACAGAAATTCCTATTATTTCAGGACAAAAAGACAGAAATTACGTTTTTATGGGGGCAAATTCCAGAAATTACCTTTATTTTGGAAAAAAAGCCTGAAATGCCTGTTATTTTGTGACAAAAAGGCAGAAATTCTTCTTATTTTAGAGCAAAAATGCAGAATTTCCACATAATTTTGGGCAAATTGCAGAAATTTCCCTTATTTTGGGGTAAAACACAGTAATGCCCCTAATTTTGGAGCACAAAGGCAGAAATTCCCCTAATTTTGGAGTAAAAAGGCAGAAATTCCCCTTATTCTGGGGCAAAAATTCTGAAATTCCCCTTATTTTGAAGCAAAAATGCAGAAATTTTCCTTATTTTAGGGCAAAAAGACTAAAATCCCCTTATTTTGTGGCAAAAAGGCAGAAATTCCCCTTATTTTAGGGCGAAAATGCAGAAATTCACATTAATTTTGGTCAAAAATGCAGAAATTATCTTTAATTTGTTGCAAAAATGCAGAAATTTCCCTTATTTTTGGCCAAATAGGCAGAAATTTCCATTATTTTGAGGCAAAAGCTTAGAAATTTAACTTATTTTAGTATAAAATTGCAGAAACTTCCCTTATTTTGTGGCAAAAATGCAGAAATTCCCATTATTTTGGAGTAAAAAGTAAGAAATTTCCCTTACTTTGTAACTAAATTGCAGAAATTTTCCATATTTTGGGGCAAAAATGTAGTAATGCTTCTAATTTTGGGGCAAAATTCAGAAATATCACTAATTTTGTGGCAAAATTCAGAAATTTCACTAATTTTGAGGCAAAAAGGCAGAAATTCCTATTATTTTGAGGCAAAAATGCAGAAATTCTTTTTATTTTGGGGCAAAAAGGCAGAAATTTCCCTTATTTTTGGGCAAAATTGCAGAAATTTCCCTTATCATGGGACAAAAATCCAGAAATTCCCCTCATTTTAGGTCAAAAAGGCAGAAATTCCGCTAATTTGGGGGCAAATTGCAGAAATTAAACTTTTTTAAGGGAAGAAGACTGAAATTCCTTTTATTTTGTTCCAAAAAAGCAGAAATTTTTTTTATTTTAGGGCAAAAAGGCAGAAATTCCAATTAATTTTGGGAAAAAATGAAGAAATTTCCCTTATTTTCGGGCAAAAACACAGTAATGCCTTTAATTTTGAGGCAAAAATGCAGAAATTCCCCTAATTTTGGGGCAAATGACAGAAATTCCCCTTATTGTGGGGAAAAATTGCTGCAATTTCCATTTTTTGGGACAAAATTGCAAAAATTTCTCTTATTTTGGGAAAAAATTATCAGAAATTCCCCTTATTTCAGGTCAAAAATGCAGAAATACCGCATACTTGGTTTCAAAAATGCAAAAATTACCACTATTTTAAGGCAAAAATACTGAAATACCCCTTTTTTGCGCCAAAAAGGCAGAAATTTCCCTTATTTTTGGCAAAAATGCAGAAATTCCCCTTATTTTCGAACAAAATTGAAGAAATTCGCTTTTTTTTCAAAAAGGCAGAAATTCCCTTTATTTTGGAGCACAAATGAAGAAAATTCCCTTATTTTGTTGCAAAATTGCATTAATTTCCCTTATTATAGGGTAAAAAGGCAGAAATTCCCCTAATTATAGGACAAAATTGCAGAAATTCCCATTATGTTGCGGCAAAATTGCAGAAATTCCCATAATTTTAGGGCAAAATTGCAGAAATTTCCTTTATTTTGGGACAAAATTGCAGAAATTCCCCTAATTTTGAAAAAAAAATTGCAGAAATTCCCATTATTTTGGAGCAAAAATGCAGAAATTTTCCTTAATACAGGGAAAAATACAGATATTCCCCTTATTTTGGGGCAAAAATGCAGAAATTTCTCTAATTTTAAGCAAAAAATACAGAAATTACCCTTATTTAAGGCAAAAAGACTAAATTCCCCTTATTTGGGGGCAAAAAGGCAGAAATTCCCCTAATTTTGAAGCAAAAGGCAGAAATTCCCCTTATTGTGGGGCAAAATTGCTGAAATTTCTTTTTTTTCAGACAAAATTGCAGAAATTTCTATTATTTTGGGGTAAAATTGCAGAAATTCAGCTTATTTGGCGTCAAAAATGCAGAAATTACCCTTATTTTAGAGTAAAAAGACTGCAATTTCCCTTTTTTTGCACCAAAAAGGCAGAAATTCCCCTTATTTTGGGGCAAAAATGCAGAAATTCCCCTTATTTTGGAACAAAATTGCAGAAATTCCCTTTTTTTGTTTCAAAAAGGCAGAAATTTCCTATATTTTGGAGCAAAAATGCAGAAAATTCCCTTATTTTGGTGCAAAATTGCATAAATTTCCTTTATTATAGGGTAAAAAGGGAGAAATTCCCCTAATTGTAGGGCAAAATTGCAGAAATTTCCCTTATTTTGGGGCAAAATTGCAAAATTCCCATAATTTTAGTACAAAATTGCAGATATTTCCCTTATTTTGGGGCAAAATTGCAGAAATTCCCCTAATTTTGGAGCAAAAATGCAGAAATTTTCCTTTTTTGGGTCAAAAAGGCAGAAATTTCTTTATTTTGAGGCATATTTCATAAATTTCCCTTATTTTGAGGCAAAATTGCAGAAATTCCCTTAATTTTGGAGCAAAAATGTAGAAATTTTCCTTTTTTGGGTCAAAAAGGCAGAAATTTCTTTATTATGAGGCAAATTGCAGAAATTTCCCTTATTTTGGCACAAAAATTCTGTAATGCTTCTAATTTTGGGGCAAAAATCAGAAATTCTATTAATTTTGGGGCAAAAAGGCATAAATTCCCCTTATTGTGGGCAATATTGCTGAAATTTCCCTTTTTTGGGACAAAATTGCAGAAATTTCTCTTATTTTTGTGCAAAATTGCAGAAATTTCCCTTATCCTGTGGCAAAAATACAGAAATTCCTATTATTTCAGGACAAAAAGACAGAAATTACGTTTTTATGGGGGCAAATTCCAGAAATTACCTTTATTTTGGAAAAAAAGCCTGAAATGCCTGTTATTTTGTGACAAAAAGGCAGAAATTCTTCTTATTTTAGAGCAAAAATGCAGAATTTCCACATAATTTTGGGCAAATTGCAGAAATTTCCCTTATTTTGGGGTAAAACACAGTAATGCCCCTAATTTTGGAGCACAAAGGCAGAAATTCCCCTAATTTTGGAGTAAAAAGGCAGAAATTCCCCTTATTCTGGGGCAAAAATTCTGAAATTCCCCTTATTTTGAAGCAAAAATGCAGAAATTTTCCTTATTTTAGGGCAAAAAGACTAAAATCCCCTTATTTTGTGGCAAAAAGGCAGAAATTCCCCTTATTTTAGGGCGAAAATGCAGAAATTCACATTAATTTTGGTCAAAAATGCAGAAATTATCTTTAATTTGTTGCAAAAATGCAGAAATTTCCCTTATTTTTGGCCAAATAGGCAGAAATTTCCATTATTTTGAGGCAAAAGCTTAGAAATTTAACTTATTTTAGTATAAAATTGCAGAAACTTCCCTTATTTTGTGGCAAAAATGCAGAAATTCCCATTATTTTGGAGTAAAAAGTAAGAAATTTCCCTTACTTTGTAACTAAATTGCAGAAATTTTCCATATTTTGGGGCAAAAATGTAGTAATGCTTCTAATTTTGGGGCAAATTTCATAAATTTCACTAATTTTGGGGCAAAATTCAGAAATTTCACTAATTTTGAGGCAAAAAGGTAGAAATTCCTATTATTTTGGGGCAAAAATGCAGAAATTCTTTTTATTTTGGGGCAAAAAGGCAGAAATTCTCCTCATTTTGGAACCAAAATGCAGAAATTTCCCTAATTTTTGTCAAAATTGCAGAAATTTCCCTTATCATGGGACAAAAATCCAGAAATTCCCCTCATTTTAGGTAAAAAAGGCAGAAATTCCGCTAATTTGGGGGCAAATTGCAGAAATTAAACTTATTTAAGGGAAGGAGACTGAAATTCCCCTTTTTTTGTGCCAAAAAAGCAGAAATTCTTCTTATTTTAGAACAAAAAGGCAGAAATTTTAATTAATTTTTGAGAAAAATGCAGAAATGTCCCTTATTTTGGGGCAAAAACACAAGAATGCCTTTAATTTTGTGGCAAAAATGCAGAAATTCCCCTAATTTTGGGGCAAAAGGAAGAAATTCCCCTTATTGTGGGGCAAAATTGCTGCAATTTCCCTTTTTTGGGACAAAATTGCAAAAATATCTCTTATTTTGGGGCAAAATTATCAGAAATTCCCCGTATTTCAGGTCAAAAATGCAGAAATACCGCATACTTCATGTCAAAAATGCAGAAATTACCCCTATTTTAGGGCAAAAATGCTGAAATTCCCCCTTTTTTTGCGCCAAAAAGGCAGAAATGTCCATTATTTTGGGCAAAAATGCAGAAATTCTCCTTATTTTAGAACAAAATTGAAGAAATTCCCCTTTTTTTGTTTCAGAAAGGCAGAAATTCCCTTTATTTTGGAGCACAAATGAAGAAAATTTCCTTATTTTGTTGCAAAATTGCATTAATTTCTTTTATTATAGGGTAAAAAGGCAGAAATTCCCCTAATTATAGGACAAAATTGCAGAAATTTCCATTATGTTGCGGCAAAATTGCAGAAATTCCCATAATTTTAGGGCAAAATTGCAGAAATTTCCTTTATTTTGGGACAAAATAGCAGAAATTCCCCTAATTTTGAAAAAAAATTGAAAAAATTCCCCTTATTTTGGAGCAAAAATGCAGAAATTTTCCTTAATTCAGGGCAAAAATACTGAAATTCCCCTTATTTTGGGGCAAAAATGCAGAAATTTCTCTTATTTTAAGCAAAAAATACAGAAATTACCCTTATTTAAGGCAAAAAGACAAAATTCCCCTTATTTGGGGGCAAAAAGGCAGAAATTCCCCTAATTTTGAAGCAAAAGGCAGAAATTCCCCTTATTTTGGGGCAAAATTGCTGAAATTTCATTTTTTGAGACAAAATTGAAGAAATTTCTCTTATTTTGGGGCAAAATTGCAGAAATTCAGCTTATTTGGGGTCAAAAATGCAGAAATTACACTTTTTTTAGGGTAAAAAGATTGAAATTTTCTCTTTTTGCGCCACAAAGGCAGAAATTCCCCTTATTTTGGGGCAAAAATGCAGAAATTCCCCTTATTTTGGAACAAAATTGCAGAAATTCCCCTTTTTTGTTTCAAAAAGGCAGAAATTCCCTATATTTTGGAGCAAAAATGCAGAAAATTCCCTTATTTTGGTGCAAAATTGCATAAATTTCCCTTATTATAGGGTAAAAAGGCAGAAATTCCCCTAATTATAGGGCAAAATTGCAGAAATTTCCCTTATTTTGGGGCAAAATTGCAGAAATTCCCATAATTTTAAGACAAAATTTCAGAAATTTCCCTTATTTTGGGGCAAAATTGCAGAAATTCCTTTAATTTTGTAGCAAAAATGCAGAAATTTTCCTTTTTTGCGTCAAAAAGGCAGAAATTTCTTTATTTTGAGGCAAATTGCAGAAATTTCCCTTATTTTGGGGCAAAATTGCAGGAATTCCTGTAATTTTGGAGCAAAAATGCAGAAATTTTCCTTTTTTGGGTCAAAAAGGCAGAAATTTCTTTATTTTGAGGCAAATTGCAGAAATTTCCTTTATTTTGGCGCAAAAATTCTGTAATGCTTCCAATTTTGGGGCAAAAATCAGAAATTCCATTAATTTTGTGGCAAAAAGGCAGAAATTCCCCTTATTGTGGGCAATATTGCTGAAATTTCCCTTTTTTGGGACAAAATTGCAGAAATTTCCCTTATTTTTGGGCAAAATTGCAGAAATTTCCCTTATCTTGTGGCAAAAATACAGAAATTCCTTTTATTTCAGGTCAAAAAGACAGAAATTACGCTTTCTTGGGGGCAAATTCCAGAAATTACCCTTATTTTGGAGAAAAAGCCTGAAATTCCTCTTATTTTGTGAAAAAAAGGCAGAAATTCTTCTTAATTTAGAGCAAAAATGCAGAAATTCCACATAATTTTGGGAAAAAATACAGAAATTTTCCTTATTTTGGGGTAAAACACAGTAATGCCCCTAATTTTGCAGCACAAAGGCGGAAATTCCCCTAATTTTGGGGTAAAAAGGCAGAAATTCCCCTTATTTTGGGGCAAAAATTCTGAAATTCCCCTTATTTTGGAGCAAAAATGCAGAAATTTTCCTTATTTTAGGGCAAAAAGACTAAAATCCCTTTATTTGTGGCAAAAAGGCAGAAATTCCCCTTATTTTAGGGCAAAAAGGCAGAAATTCACATTAATTTTGGTCAAAAATGCAGAAATTTTCCTTAATTTGTGGCAAAAATGCAGAAATTTCCCTTATTTTTGGCCAAATAGGCAGAAATTTCCCTTATTTTGAGGCAAAAGCTTAGTAATTTAACTTATTTTAGTATAAAATTGCAGAAACTTCCCTTATTTTGTGGCAGAAATTCCCATTATTTTGAGGTAAAAATTAAGAAATCTTTCTTACTTTGTAACAAAATTGCAGAAATTTTCCATATTTTGGGGCAAAAATGTAGTAATGCTTCTAATTTTGGGGCAAAATTCAGAAATTTCACTAATTTTGGGGCAAAATTCAGAAATTTCACTAATTTTGAGGCAAAAAGGCAGAAATTCCTATTATTTTGGGGCAAAAATGCAGAAATTCTTTTTATTTTGGTGCAAAAAGGCAGAAATTCTCCTCATTTTGGGGCCAAAAGGCAAAAATTTCCCTTATTTTTGGGTGAAATTGCAGAAATTTCCCTTATCATGGGACAAAAATCCAGAAATTCCCCTCATTTTAGGTCAAAAGGCATAAATTCTACTAATTTGGGGGCAAATTGCAGAAATTAAACTTATTTAAAAGAAGAAGACTGAAATTCCCCTTATTTTGTGCCAAAAATGCAGAAATTCTTCTTATTTTAGGGCAAAAAGGCAGAAATTCCAATTAATTTTGGGGAAAAATGCATAAATTTCCCTTATTTTGGGGCAAAAACACAGGAATGCCTTTAATTTTGTGGCAAAAATGCAGAAATTCCCCTAATTTTGGGGCAAATGGCAGACATTCCCCTTATTGTGGGGCAAAATTGCTGCAATTTCCCTTTTTTGGGACAAAATTGCAAAAATTTCTCTTATTTTGGGGCAAAATTATCAGCAATTTCCCTTATTTCAGGTCAAAAATGCAGAAATACCGCATACTTGGTGTCAAAAATGCAGAAATTACCCCTATTTTAGGGCAAAAATACTGAAATTCCCCCTTTTTTGCGCCAAAAAGGCAGATATTTCCCTTTTTTTGGCAAAAATGCAGAAATTCCCCTTATTTTGGAACAAAATTGAAGAAATTCCCCTTTTTTTTCAGAAAGGCAGAAATTCCCTTTATTTTGGAGCACAAATGAAGAAAATTCCCTTATTTTGGTGCAAAATTGCATTAATTTCCCTTATTATAGAGTAAAAAGGCAGAAATTCCCCTAATTATAGGACAAAATTGCAGAAATTCCCATTATGTTGCGGCAAAATTGCAGAAATTCCCATAATTTCAGGGCAAAATTGCAGAAATTTCCGTTATTTTGGGACAAAATTGCAGAAATTCCCCTAATTTTGAAAAAAAATTGCAGAAATTCCACTTATTTTGGAGCAAAAATGCAGAAATTTTCCTTAATTCAGGGCAAAAATACAGAAATTCCCCTTATTTTGGGGCAAAAATGCAGAAATTTTTCTTATTTTAAGCAAAAAATACAGAAATTACCCTTATTTAAGGCAAAAATACTAAATTCCTCTTATTTGGGGGCAAAAAGGCAGAAATTCCCCTAATTTTGAAGCAAAGGGCAGAAATTCCCCTTATTGTGGGGCAAAATTGCTGAAATTTCCTTTTTTTGAGACAAAATTGCAGAAATTTCTCTTATTTTGGGGCAAAATTGCAGAATTTCAGCTTATTTGGGGTCAAAAATGCAGAAATTACCCTTATTTTAGGGTAAAAAGACTGAAATTTCCTTTTTTTGCGCCAAAAAGGCAGAAATTCCCCTTATTTTGGGGCAAAAATACAGAAATTCCCCTTATTTTTGAACAAAATTGCAGAAATTCCCCTTTTTTGTTTCAAAAAGGCAGAAATTCCCTATATTTTGGAGCAAAAATGCAGAAAATTCCCTTATTTTGGTGCAAAATTGCATAAATTTCCCTTATTATAGGGTAAAAAGGCAGAAATTCCCCTAATTATAGGGCAAAATTGCAGAAATTTCCCTTATTTTGGGGCAAAATTGCAGAAATTTCCATAATTTTAAGACAAAATTTCAGAAATTTCCCTTATTTTGGGGCAAAATTGAAGAAATTTCTTCAATTTTGTAGCAAAAATGCAGAAATTTTCCTTTTTTGCGTCAAAAAGGCAGAAATTTCTTTATTTTGAGGCAAATTGCAGAAATTACACTTATTTTGGAGAAAAAGCCTGAAATTCCTCTTATTTTGTGACAAGAAGGCAGAAATTCTTCTTAATTTAGTGCAAAAATGCAGAAATTCCACATAATTTTGGGCAAAAATACAGAAACTTTTCTTATTTTGTGGTAAAACACAGTAATGCCCCTAATTTTGCAGCACAAAGGCGGAAATTCCCCTAATTTTGGGGTAAAAAGGCAGAAATTCCCCTTATTTTGGGGCAAAAATTCTGAAATTCCCCTTATTTTGGAGCAAAAATGCAGAAATTTTCCTTATTTTAGGGCAAAAAGACTAAAATCCCTTTATTTGTGGCAAAAAGGCAGAAATTCCCCTTATTTTAGGGCAAAAAGGCAGAAATTCACGTTAATTTTGGTCAAAAATGCAGAAATTTTCCTTAATTTGTGGCAAAAATGCAGAAATTTCCCTTATTTTTGGCCAAATAGGCAGAAATTTCCCTTATTTTGAGGCAAAAGCTTAGAAATTTAACTTATTTTAGTATAAAATTGCAGAAACTTCCCTTATTTTGTGGCAGAAATTCCCATTATTTTGGGGTAAAAAGTAAGAAATCTCCCTTACTTTGTAACAAAATTGCAGAAATTTTCCATATTTTGGGGCAAAAATGTAGTAATGCTTCTAATTTTGGGGCAAAATTCTGAAATTTCACTAATTTTGGGGCAAAATTCAGAAATTTCACTAATTTTGAGGCAAAAAGGCAGAAATTCCTATTATTTTGGGGCAAAAATGCAGAAATTCTTTTTATTTTGGTGCAAAAAGGCAGAAATTCTCCTCATTTTGGGGCCAAAAGGCAAAAATTTCCCTTATTTTTGGGTGAAATTGCAGAAATTTCCCTTATCATGGGACAAAAATCCAGAAATTCCCCTCATTTTAGGTCAAAAAGGCATAAATTCTGCTAATTTGGGGGCAAATTGCAGAAATTAAACTTATTTAAAAGAAGAAGACTGAAATTCCCCTTATTTTGTGCCAAAAATGCAGAAATTCTTCTTATTTTAGGGCAAAAAGGCAGAAATTCCAATTAATTTTGGAAAAAAATGCATAAATTTCCCTTATTTTGGGGCAAAAACACAGGAATGCCTTTAATTTTGTGGCAAAATGCAGAAATTCCCCTAATTTTGGGGCAAATGGCAGACATTCCCCTTATTGTGGGGCAAAATTGCTGCAATTTCCCTTTTTTGGGACAAAATTGCAAAACTTTCTCTTATTTTGGGGCAAAATTATCAGAAATTTCCCTTATTTCAGGTCAAAAATGCAGAAATACCGCATACTTGGTGTCAAAAATGCAGAAATTACCCCTATTTTAGGGCAAAAATACTGAAATTCCCCCTTTTTTGCGCCAAAAAGGCAGATATTTCCCTTATTTTTGGCAAAAATGCAGAAATTCCCCTTATTTTGGAACAAAATTGAAGAAATTCCCTTTTTTTTTCAGAAAGGCAGAAATTCCCTTTATTTTGGAGCACAAATGAAGAAAATTCCCTTATTTTGTTGCAAAATTGCATTAATTTCCCTTATTATATGGTAAAAAGGCAGAAATTCCCCTAATTATAGGACAAAATTGCAGAAATTCCCATTATGTTGCGGCAAAATTGCAGAAATTCCCATAATTTTAGGGCAAAATTGCAGAAATTTCCTTTATTTTAGGACAAAATTGCAGAAATTCCCCTAATTTTGAAAAAAAAATTGCAGAAATTGCCCTTATTTTGGAGCAAAAATGCAGAAATTTCTCTTATTTTAAGCAAAAAATACAGAAATTACCCTTATTTAAGGCAAAAAGACTAAATTCCCCTAATTTGGGGGCAAAAAGGCAGAAATTCCCCTAATTCTGAAGCAAAAGGCAGAAATTCCCCTTATTGTGGGGCAAAATTGCTGAAATTTCCTTTTTTTGAGACAAAATTGCAGAAATTTCTCTTATTTTGGGGCAAAATTGCAGAAATTCAGTTTATTTGGGGTCAAAAATGCAGAAATTACCCTTATTTTAGGGTAAAAAGACTAAAATTCCCCCTTTTTTTTCGCCAAAAAGGCAGAAATTCCCCTTATTTTGGGGCAAAAATGCAGAAATTTTCCTTATTTTTGAACAAAATTGCAGAAATTCCCCTTTTTTGTTTCAAAAAGGCAGAAATTCCCTATATTTTGGAGCAAAAATGCAGAAAATTCCCTTATTTTGGTGCAAAATTGCATAAATTTCCCTTATTATAGGGTAAAAAGGCAGAAATTCCCCTAATTATAGGGCAAAATTGCAGAAATTTCCCTTATTTTGGGGCAAAATTGCAGAAATTCCCATAATTTTAGGACAAAATTGCAGAAATTTCTCTTATTTTGGGGCAATATTGCAGAAATTCCCCTAATTTAGGAGCAAAAATGCAGAAATTTTCCTTTTTTGCGTCAAAAATGCAGAAATTTCTTTATTTTGAGGCAAATTGAAGAAATTTCCCTTATTCTGGGACAAAATTGCAGAAATTCCCCTAATTTTGGAGCAAAAATGCAGAAATTTTCCATTTTTGGGTCAACAAGGCAGAAATTTCTTTATTATGAGGCAAATTGCAGAAATTTCCCTTATTTTGGCGCAAAAATTCTGTAATGCTTCTAATTTTGGGGCAAAAATCAGAAATTCTATTAATTTTGGGGGAAAAAGGCAGAAATTCCCCTTATTGTGGGCAATATTCCTGAAATTTCCCTTTTTTGGGACAAAATTGCAGAAATTTTCCTTATTTTTGGGCAAAATTTCAGAAATTTCTCTTATCTTGTGGCAAAAATACAGAAATTCCTTTTATTTCAGGTCAAAAAGACAGAAATTACGCTTTCGTGGGGGCAAATTTTAGAAATTACCCTTATTTTGGAGAAAAAGCCTGAAATTCCTCTTATTTTGTGACAAAAAGGCAGAAATTCTTATTTTAGAGCAAAAATGCAGAAATTCCACATAATTTTGGCCAAAAATGCAGAAATTTTCCTTATTTTGGGGTAAAACACAGTAATGCCCCTAATTTTGGGGCACAAAGGTGGAAATTCCTCTAATTTTGGGGTAAAAAGGGAGAAATTCCCCTTATTTTGAGGCAAAAATTCTGAAATTCCCCTTATTTTAGAGCAAAAATGCAGTAATTTTCCTTATTTTAGGGCAAAAAGACTTAAATCCCCTTATTTGGTGGCAAAAAGGCAGAAATTCCCCTTATTTTAGGGCAAAAAGGCAGAAATTCACGTTAATTTTGGTCAAAAATGCAGAAATTTTTTTTAATTTGTGGCAAAAATGCAGAAATTTACCTTATTTTTGGCAAAATAGGCAGAAATTTCCCTTATTTTGAGGCAAAAGCTTAGAAATTTAAATTATTTTAGTATAAAATTGCAGAAACTTCCCTTATTTTGTGGCAAAAATGCAGAAATTCCCACTATTTTGGGGTAAAAATTAAGAATTTCCCTCACTTTGTAACAAAATTGCAGAAATTTTCCATATTTTGGGGCAAAAAATGTAGTAATGCTTCTAATTTTGTGGCAAAATTCAGAAATTTCACTAATTTTGTAGCAAATTCAGAAATTTTACTAATTTTGAGGCAAAAAGGCAGAAATTCCTATTATTTTGGGGCAAAAATGCAGAAATTCTTTTTATTTTGGGGTAAAAAGGCAGAAATTCTCCTCATTTTGGGGCCAAAAGGCAGAAATTTCCCTTATTTTTGGGCAAAATTGCAGAAATTTCCCTTATCATGGGACAAAAATCCAGAAATTCCCCTCATTTTAGGTCAAAAAGGCAGAAATTCTGCTAATTTTGGGGCAAATTGCAGAAATTAAACTTATTTAAGGGAAGAAGACTGAAATTCCCCTTATTTTGTGCCAAAAAAGCAGAAATTCTTCTTATTTTAGGGCAAAAAGGCAGAAATTCCAATTAATTTTGGGGAAAAATGCAGATATTTCCCTTATTTTGGGGCAAAAACCCAGGAATGCCTTTAATTTTGCGGCAAAAATGCAGAAATTCCCCTAATTTTGGGGCAAATGGCAGAAATTCCCCTTATTGTGGGGAAAAATTGCTGCAATTTCCCTCTTATGGGACAAAATTGCAAAAATTTCTCTTATTTTGGGGCAAAATTATCAGATTTTCCCCTTATTTCAGGTCAAAAATGCAGAAATACCGCATACTTGGTGTCAAAAATGCAGAAATTACCCCTATTTTAGGGCAAAAATACTGAAATTCCCCCTTTTTGCGCCAAAAAGGCATAAATTTCCCTTATTTTGGGCAAAAATGCAGAAATTCCCCTTATTTTGGAACAAAATTGAAGAAATTCCCCTTTTTTTGTTTCAAAAAGGCAGTAATTCCCTTTATTTTGGAGCACAAATGAAGAAAATTCCCTTATTTTGTTGCAAAATTGCATTAATTTTCCTTATTATAGGGTAAAAAGGCAGAAATTCCCCTTATTATAGGACAAAATTGCAGAAATTTCCATTATTTGCGGCAAAATTGCAGAAATTCCCATAATTTTAGGGCAAAATTGCAGAAATTTCCCTTATTTTGGGAAAAAATTGCAGAAATTCCCCTAATTTTGAAAAAAAATTGCAGAAATTCCCCTTATTTTGGAGCAAAAATGCAGAAATTTTCCTTAATTTAGGGCAAAAATACAGAAATTCCCCTTATTTTGGGGCAAAAATGCAGAAACTTCTCTTATTTTAAGCAAAAATTACAGAAATTACCCTTATTTAAGGCAAAAAGTTTATATTCCCCTTAATTGAAAGCAAAAAGGCAGAAATTCCCCTAATTTTGAAGCAAAAGGCAGAAATTCCCCTTATTGTGGGGCAAAATTGCTGAAATTTCCTTTTTTTGAGACAAAATTTCAGAAATTTCTCTTATTTTGGGGCAAAATTGCAGAAATTCAGCTTATTTGGGGTCAAAAATGCAGAAATTACCCTTATTTTAGAGTAAAAAGACTGAAATTTCTCCTTTTTTACGCCAAAAAGGCAGAAATTCCCCTTATTTTGGGGCAAAAATGCAGAAATTCCCTTACTTTGGAAGAAAATTGCAGAAATTCCCCTTTTTTGTTTCAAAAAGGCAGAAATTCCCTATATTTTGGAGCAAAAATGCAGAAAATTCCATTATTTTGGTGCAAAATTGCATAAATTTCCCTTATTATAGGGTAAAAAAGCAGAAATTCCCCTAATTATAGGGCAAAATTGCAGAAATTTCCCTTATTTTGGGGCAAAATTGCAGAAATTCCCATAATTTTAGGACAAAATTGCAGAAATTTCCCTTATTTTGGGGCAAAATTGCAGAAATTCCCCTAATTTTGGAGCAAAAAAGCAGAAATTTTCCGTTTTTGGGTCAAAAAGGCAGAAATTTCTTTATTTTGAGGCAAATTGCAGAAATTTCCTTTATTTTGGCACAAAAATTCTGTAATGTATCTAATTTTGGGGCAAAAATCAGAAATTCCATTAATTTTGGGGCAAAAAGGCAGAAATTCCCCTTATTGTGGGCAATATTGCTGAAATTTCCCTTTTTTGGGACAAAATTGCAGAAATTTCCCTTATTTTTGGGCAAAATTGCAGAAATTTCACTTATCTTGTTGCAAAAATACAGAAATTCCTTTTATTTCAGGTCAAAAAATAGAAATTACGCTTTCTTGGGGGCAAATTCCAGAAATTACCCTTATTTTGGAGAAAAAGCCTGAAATTCCTCTTATTTTGTGACAAAAAGGCAGAAATTCTTCTTATTTTAGAGCAAAAATGCAGAAATTTCACATAATTTTGGGCAAAAATGCAGAAATTTCCCTTATTTTGGGGTAAAACACAGTAATGCCCCTAATTTTGAAGCACAAAGGAGGAAATTCCCCTAATTTTTGGGAAAAAAGGCAGAAAATCCCCTTAATTTTGGGCAAAAATTCTGAAATTCCCCTTATTTTGGAGCAAAAATGCCGAAATTTTCCTTATTTTAGGGCAAAAAGACTAAAATCCCCTTATTTTGTGGCAAAAAGGCAGAAATTCCCCTTATTTTAGGGCAAAAAGGCAGAAATTCACGTTAATTTTGGGGCAATATTGCAGAAATTTCCCTAATTTTGGAGCAAAAATGCAGAAATTTTCCATTTTTGGGTCAACAAGGCAGAAATTTCTTTATTTTGAGGCAAATTGCATAAATTTCCCTTATTTTGGCGCAAAACTTCTGTAATGCTTCTAATTTTGGGGTAAAAATCAGAAATTCTATTAATTTTGGGGCAAAAAGGCAGAAATTCCCTTATTGTGGGCAATATTGCTGAAATTTCCCTTTTTTGGGACAAAATTGCAGAAATTTTCCTTATTTTTGGGCAAAATTGCAGAAATTTCCCTTATCTTGTGGCAAAAATACAGAAATTCCTTTTATTTCAGGTCAAAAAGACAGAAATTACGCTTTCTTGGGGGCAAATTCCAGAAATTACCCTTATTTTAGAGAAAAAGCCTAAAATTCCTCTTATTTTGTGACAAAAAGGCAGAAATTCTTCTTATTTTAGAGCAAAAATGCAGAAATTCCACATAATTTTGGGCAAAAATGCAGAAATTTCCCTTATTTTGGGGTAAAACACAGTAATGACCCTAATTTTAGAGCACAAAGTTGGAAATTCCCCTAATTTTGGGGTAAAAAGGGAGAAATTCCCCTTATTTTGAGGCAAAAATTCTGAAATTCCCCTTATTTTAGAGCAAAAATGCAGAAATTTTCCTTATTTTAGGGCAAAAAGACTAAAATCCCCTTATTCTGTGGCAAAAAGGCAGAAATTCCCCTTATTTTAGGGCAAAAAGGCAGAAATTCACGTTAATTTTGGTCAAAAATGCAGAATTTTTTTTTAATTTGTGGCAAAAATGCAGAAATTTTCCTTATTTTTGGCAAAATGGGCAGAAATTTCCCTTATTTTGAGGCAAAAGCATAGAAATTTAACTTATTTTAGTATAAAATTGCAGAAACTTCCCTTATTTTGTGGCAAAAATGCAGAAATTCCCATTATTTTGGGGTAAAAAGTAAGAAATTTCCCTCACTTTGTAACAAAATTGCAGAAATTTTCCATATTTTGGGGCAAAAATGTAGTAATGCTTCTATTTTTGTGGGAAAATTCAGAAATTTCACTAATTTTGTGGCAAATTCAGAAATTTTACTAATTTTGAGGCAAAAAGGCAGAAATTCCTATTATTTTGGGGCAAAAATGCAGAAATTCTTTTTATTTTGGGGCAAAAAGGCAGAAATTCTCCTCATTTTGGGGCCAAAAGGCAGAAATTTCCCTTATTTTTGGGCAAAATTGCAGAAATTTCCCTTATCATGAGACAAAAATCCAGAAATTCCCCTCATTTTAGGTCAAAAAGGCAGAAATTCCGCTAATTTTGGGGCAAATTGCAGAAATTAAACTTATTTAAAGGAAGAAGACTGAAATTCCCCTTATTTTGTGCCAAAAAAGCAGAAATTCTTCTTATTTTAGGGCAAAAAGGCAGAAATTCCAATTAATTTTGGGGAAAAATGCAGAAATTTCCCTTATTTTTGGGGCAAAAACACAGGAATGCCTTTAATTTTGCGGCAAAAATGCAGAAATTCCCCTAATTTTGGGGCAAATGGCAGAAATTCCCCTTATTGTGGGGAAAAATTGCTGCAATTTCCCTCTTATGGGACAAAATTGCAAAAATTTCTCTTATTTTGGGGCAAAAATATCGGATTTTCCCCTTATTTCAGGTCAAAAATGCAGAAATACCGCATACTTGGTGTCAAAAATGCAGAAATTACCCCTATTTTAGGGCAAAAATACTGAAATTCCCCCTTTTTGCGCCAAAAAGGCAGAAATTTCCCTTATTTTGGGCAAAAATGCAGAAATTCCCCTTATTTTGGAACAAAATTGAAGAAATTCCCCTTTTTTTGTTTCAAAAAGGCAGTAATTCCCTTTATTTTGGAGCACAAATGAAGAAAATTCCCTTATTTTGTTGCAAAATTGCATTAATTTCTCTTATTATAGGGTAAAAAGGCAGAAATTCCTCTAATTATAAGACAAAATTGCAGAAATTTCCATTATGTTGCGGCAAAATTGCAGAAATTCCCATAATTTTAGGGCAAAATTGCAGAAATTTCCTTTATTTTGGGACAAAATTGCAGAAATTCCCCTAATTTTGAAAAAAAATTGCAGAAATTCCCCTTATTTTGGAGCAAAAATGCAGAAATTTTCCTTAATTTAGGGCAAAAATACAGAAATTCCCCTTATTTTGGGGCAGAAATGCAGAAATTTCTCTTATTTTAAGCAAAAATTACAGAAATTACCCTTATTTAAGGCAAAAAGTCTATATTCCCCGTAATTGAAAGCAAAAAGGCAGAAATTCCCCTAATTTTGAAGCTATAGGCAGAAATTCCCCTTATTGTGGGGCAAAATTGCTGAAATTTCCTTTTTTTGAGACAAAATTTCAGAAATTTCTCTTATTTTGGGGCAAAATTGCAGAAATTCAGCTTATTTGGGGTCAAAAATGCAGAAATTACCCTTATTTTAGAGTAAAAAGACTGAAATTTCCCCTTTTTTGCGCCAAAAAGGCAGAAATTCCCCTTATTTTGGGGCAAAAATGCAGAAATTCCCTTACTTTGGAACAAAATTGCAGAAATTCCTCTTTTTTGTTTCAAAAAGGCAGAAATTCCCTATATTTTGGAGCAAAAATGCAGAAAATTCCCTTATTTTGGTGCAAAATTGCATAATTTTCCCTTATTATAGGGTAAAAAAGCAGAAATTCCCCTAATTATAGGGCAAAATTGCAAAAATTTCCCTTATTTTGGGGCAAAATTGCAGAAATTCCCATAATTTTATTACAAAATTGCAGAAATTTCTTTTATTTTGGGGCAAAATTGCAGAAATTCCCCTAATTTTGGAGCAAAAAAGCAGAAATTTTCCTTTTTTGGGTCAAAAAAGCAGAAATTTCTTTATTTTGAGGCAAATTGCAGAAATTTCCTTTATTTTGGCGCAAACATTCTGTAATGCTTCTAATTTTGGGGCAAAAATCAGAAATTCCATTAATTTTGGGGCAAAAAGGCAGAAATTCCCCTTATTGTGGGCAATATTGCTGAAATTTCCCTTTTTTGGGACAAAATTGCAGAAATTTCCCTTATTTTTGGGCAAAATTGCAGAAATTTCACTTATCTTGTTGCAAAAATACAGAAATTCCTTTTATTTCAGGTCAAAAAATAGAAATTACGCTTTCTTGGGGGCAAATTCCAGAAATTACCCTTATTTTGGAGAAAAAGCCTGAAATTCCTCTTATTTTGTGACAAAAAGGCAGAAATTCTTCTTATTTTAGAGCAAAAATGCAGAAATTTCACATAATTTTGGGCAAAAATGCAGAAATTTCCCTTATTTTGGGGTAAAACACAGTAATGCCCCTAATTTTGAAGCACAAAGGAGGAAATTTCCCTAATTTTTGGGAAAAAAGGCAGAAAATCCCCTTAATTTTGGGCAAAAATTCTGAAATTCCCCTTATTTTGGAGCAAAAATGCAGAAATTTTCCTTATTTTAGGGCAAAAAGACTAAAATCCCCTTATTTTGTGGCAAAAAGGCAGAAATTCCCCTTATTTTAGGGCAAAAAGGCAGAAATTCACGTTAATTTTGGTCAAAAATGCAGAAATTTTCCTTAATTTGTGGCAAAAATGCAGAAATTTCCCTTATTTTTGGCAAAATAGGCAGAAATTTCCCTTATTTTGAGGCAAAAGCTTAGAAATTTAACTTATTTTAGTATAAAAATGCAGAAACTTCCCTTATTTTGTGACAAAAATGCAGAAATTCCCATTATTTTGGGGTAAAAAGGAAGAAATTTCCCTTACTTTGTAACAAAATTGCAGAAATTTACCATATTTTGGGGCAAAATTGTAGTAATGCTTCTAATTTCGAGGCAAAAATCAGAAATTTCACTAATTTTGGAGCAAAATTCAGAAATTTCACTAATATTGAGGCAAAAAGGCAGAAATTCCTATTATTTTGGGGCAAAAATGCAGAAATTCTTTTTATTTTGGGGCAAAAAGGCAGAAATTCTCCTCATTTTGGGGCCAAAAGGCAGAAATTTCCCTTATTTTTGGGCAAAATTTCAGAAATTTCCCTTATCATGGGTCAAAAATCCAGAAATTCCCCTCATTTTAGGTCAAAAAGGCAGAAATTCCGCTAATTTAGAGGCAAATTGCAGAAATTAAACATATTTAAGGGAAGAAGACTGAAATTCCCCTTATTTTGTGCCAAAAAAGCAGAAATTCTTCTTATTTTAGGGCAAAAAGGCAGAAATTCCAATTAATTTTGGGGAAAATGCAGAAATTTCCCTTATTTTGGAGCAAAAACACAGGAATGCCTTTAATTTTGCGGCAAAAATGCAGAAATTCCCCTAATTTAGGGGCAAATGGCAGAAATTCCCCTTACTGTGGGGCAAAATTGCTGCAATTTCTCTTTTTTGGGACAAAATTGCAAAAATTTCTCTTATTTTGGGGCAAAATTATCAGAAATTCCCCTTATTTCAGGTCAAAAATGCAGAAATACCGCATACTTGGTGTCAAAAATGCAGAAATTACCCCTATTTTAGGGCAAAAATACTGAAATTCCCCATTTTTTGTTCCAAAAAGGCAGAAATTTCCCTTATTTTAGGCAAAAATTCAGAAATTCCCCTTATTTTGGAACAAAATTGAAGAAATTCCCCTTTTTTGTTTCAAAAAGGCAGTAATTCCCTTTATTTTGGAGCACAAATGAAGAAAATTCCCTTATTTTGTTGCAAAATTGCATTAATTTCTCTTATTATAGGGTAAAAAGGCAGAAATTCCTCTAATTATAAGACAAAATTGCAGAAATTTCCATTATGTTGCGGCAAAATTGCAGAAATTCTCATAATTTTAGGGCAAAATTGCAGAAATTTCCTTTATTTTGGGACAAAATTGCAGAAATTTCCCTAATTTTGAAAAAAAATTGCAGAAATTCCCCTTATTTTGGAGCAAAAATGCAGAAATTTCTCTTATTTTAAGCAAAAAATACAGAAATTACCATTATTTAAGGCAAAAAGACTAAATTCCCCTAATTTGGGGGCAAAAAGGCAGAAATTTCTCTTATTTTAAGCAAAAAATACAAAAATTACCCTTATTTAAGGGAAAAAGACTAAATTCCCCTAATTTGGGGGCAAAAAGGCAGAAATTCCCCTAATTTTGAAGCAAAAGGCAGAAATTCCCCTTATTGTGGGGCAAAATTGCTGAAATTTCCTTTTTTTGAGACAAAATTGCAGAAATTTCTCTTATTTTGGGGCAAAATTGCAGAAATTCAGCTTATTTGGGGTCAAAAATGCAGAAATTACCCTTATTTTAGGGTAAAATAACTAAAATTTCCCTTTTTTTCGCCAATAAGGCAGAAATTCCCCTTATTTTGGGGCAAAAATGCAGAAATTCCCCTTATTTTGGAACAAAATTGCAGAAATTCCCCTTTTTTGTTTCAAAAAGGCAGAAATTCCCTATATTTTGGAGCAAAAATGCAGAAAATTCCCTTATTTTGGTGCAAAATTGCATAAATTTCCCTTATTATAGGGTAAAAAGGCAGAAATTCCCCTAATTATAGGGCAAAATTGCAGAAATTTCCCTTATTTTGGGGCAAAATTGCAGAAATTCCCATAATTTTAGGACAAAATTGCAGAAATTTCCCTTATTTTGGGGCAATATTGCAGAAATTCCCCCAATTTGGAGCAAAAATGCAGAACTTTACCTTTTTTGGGTCAAAAAGGCAGAAATTTCTTTATTTTGAGGCAAATTGCAGAAATTTCCCTTATTTTGGGACAAAATTGCAGAAATTCCCCTAATTTTGGAGCAAAAATGCAGAAATTTTCCATTTTTGGGTCAACAAGGCAGAAATTTCTTTATTTTGAGGCAAATTGCAGAAATTTCCCTTATTTTGGCGCAAAAATTCTGTAATGCTTCTAATTTTGGGGCAAAAATCAGAAATTCTATTAATTTTGGGGCAAAAAGGCAGAAATTCCCGTTATTGTGGGCAATATTGCTGAAATTTCCCTTTTTTGGGACAAAATTGCAGAAATTTTCCTTATTTTTGGGCAAAATTGCAGAAATTTCTCTTATCTTGTGGCAAAAATACAGAAATTCCTTTTATTTCAGGTCAAAAAGACAGAAATTACGCTTTCGTGGGGGCAAATTCCAGAAATTACCCTTATTTTGGAGAAAAAGCCTGAAATTCCTCTTATTTTGTGACAAAAAGGCAGAAATTCTTCTTATTTTAGAGCAAAAATGCAGAAATTCCACCTAATTTTGGGCAAAAATGCAGAAATTTCCCTTATTTTGGGGTAAAACACAGTAATGCCCCTAATTTTGGAGCACAAAAGTGGAAATTCCCCTAATTTTGGAGTAAAAAGGGAGAAATTCCCCTTATTTTGGGGCAAAAATTCTGAAATTCCCCTTATTTTAGAGCAAAAATGCAGTAATTTTCCTTATTTTAGGGCAAAAAGACTAAAATCCCCTTATTTTTTGGCAAATAGGCAGAAATTCCCCTTATTTCAGGGCAAAAAGGCAGAAATTCACGTTAATTTTGGGGCAATATTGCAGAAATTTCTCTAATTTTGGAGCAAAAATGCAGAAATTTTCCATTTTTGGGTCAACAAGGCAGAAATTTCTTTATTTTGAGGCAAATTGCATAAATTTCCCTTATTTTGGCGCAAAACTTCTGTAATGCTTCTAATTTTGGGGTAAAAATCAGAAATTCTATTAATTTTGGGGCAAAAAGGCAGAAATTCCCTTATTGTGGGCAATATTGCTGAAATTTCCCTTTTTTGGGACAAAATTGCAGAAATTTTCCTTATTTTTGGGCAAAATTGCAGAAATTTCCCTTATCTTGTGGCAAAAATACAGAAATTCCTTTTATTTCAGGTCAAAAAGACAGAAATTACGCTTTCTTGGGGGCAAATTCCAGAAATTACCCTTATTTTGGAGAAAAAGCCTAAAATTCCTCTTATTTTGTGACAAAAAGGCAGAAATTCTTCTTATTTTAGAGCAAAAATGCAGAAATTCCACATAATTTTGGGCAAAAATGCAGAAATTTCCCTTATTTTGGGGTAAAACACAGTAATGACCCTAATTTTAGAGCACAAAGTTGGAAATTCCCCTAATTTTGGGGTAAAAAGGGAGAAATTCCCCTTATTTTGAGGCAAAAATTCTGAAATTCCCCTTATTTTAGAGCAAAAATGCAGAAATTTTCCTTATTTTAGGGCAAAAAGACTAAAATCCCCTTATTCTGTGGCAAAAAGGCAGAAATTCCCCTTATTTTAGGGCAAAAAGGCAGAAATTCACGTTAATTTTGGTCAAAAATGCAGAATTTTTTTTTAATTTGTGGCAAAAATGCAGAAATTTTCCTTATTTTTGGCAAAATGGGCAGAAATTTCCCTTATTTTGAGGCAAAAGCATAGAAATTTAACTTATTTTAGTATAAAATTGCAGAAACTTCCCTTATTTTGTGGCAAAAATGCAGAAATTCCCATTATTTTGGGGTAAAAAGTAAGAAATTTCCCTCACTTTGTAACAAAATTGCAGAAATTTTCCATATTTTGGGGCAAAAATGTAGTAATGCTTCTATTTTTGTGGGAAAATTCAGAAATTTCACTAATTTTGTGGCAAATTCAGAAATTTTACTAATTTTGAGGCAAAAAGGCAGAAATTCCTATTATTTTGGGGCAAAAATGCAGAAATTCTTTTTATTTTGGGGCAAAAAGGCAGAAATTCTCCTCATTTTGGGGCCAAAAGGCAGAAATTTCCCTTATTTTTGGGCAAAATTGCAGAAATTTCCCTTATCATGGGACAAAAATCCAGAAATTCCCCTCATTTTAGGTCAAAAAGGCAGAAATTCCGCTAATTTTGGGGCAAATTGCAGAAATTAAACTTATTTAAGGGAAGAAGACTGAAATTCCTCTTATTTTGTGCCAAAAAAGCAGAAATTCTTCTTATTTTAGGGCAAAAAGGCAGAAATTCCAATTAATTTTGGGAAAAAATGCAGAAATTTCCCTTATTTTGGGGCAAAAACACAGGAATGCCTTTAATTTTGTGGCAAAAATGCAGAAATTCCCCTAATTTTGGGGCAAATGGCAGAAATTCCCCTTATTGTGGGGCAAAATTGCTGCAATTTCCCTTTTTTGGGACGAAATTGCAAAAATTTCTCTTATTTTGGGGCAAAATTATCAGAAATTCCCCTTATTTCAGGTCAAAAATGCAGAAATACCGCATACTTCGTGTCAAAAATACAGATTACCCCTATTTTAGGGCAAAAATACTGAAATTCCCTATTTTTTGTGCCAAAAAGGCAGAAATTTCCCTTATTTTGGGCAAAAATGCAGAAATTCCCCTTATTTTGGAACAAAATTGAAGAAATTCCCCTTTTTTTGTTTCAAAAAGGCAGAAATTCCCTTTATTTTGGAGCACAAATGAAGAAAATTCCCTTATTTTGTTGCAAAATTGCATTAATTTCTCTTATTATAGGGTAAAAAGGCAGAAATTCCCCTAATTATAGGACAAAATTGCAGAAATTTCCATTATGTTGCGGCAAAATTGCAGAAATTCCCATAATTTTAGGGCAAAATTGCAGAAATTTCCCTTATTTTGGGACAAAATTGCAGAAATTCCCCTAATTTTGAAAAAAAAATTGCAGAAATTCCCCTTATTTTGGAGCAAAAATGCAGAAATTTTCCTTAATTTAGGGCAAAAATACAGAAATTCCCCTTATTTTGGGGCAAAAATGCAGAAATTTCTCTTATTTTAAGCAAAAATTACAGAAATTACCTTTATTTAAGGCAAAAAGTCTATATTCCCCTTAATTGAAAGCAAAAAGGCAGAAATTCCTCTAATTTTGAAGCAAAAGGCAGAAATTCCCCTTATTGTGGGGCAAAATTGCTGAAATTTCCTTTTTTTGAGACAAAATTGCAGAAATTTCTCTTATTTTGGGGCAAAATTGCAGAAATTCAGCTTATTTGGGGTCAAAAATGCAGAAATTACCCTTATTTTAGAGTAAAAAGACTGAAATTTCTCCTTTTTTGCGCCAAAAAGGCAGAAATTCCCCTTATTTTGGGGCAAAAATGCAGAAATTCCCTTACTTTGGAACAAAATTGCAGAAATTCCCCTTTTTTGTTTCAAAAAGGCAGAAATTCCCTATATTTTGGAGCAAAAATGCAGAAAATTCCCTTATTTTGGTGCAAAATTGCATAAATTTCCCTTATTATAGGGTAAAAAAGCAGAAATTCCCCTAATTATAGGGCAAAATTGCAGAAATTTCCCTTATTTTGGGGCAAAATTGCAGAAATTCCCCTAATTTTCGAGCAAAAAAGCAGAAATTTTCCTTTTTTGGGTCAAAAGTAGAAATTTCTTTATTTTGAGGCAAATTGCAGAAATTTCCTTTATTTTGGCGCAAAAATTCTGTAATGCTTCTAATTTTGGGGCAAAAATCAGAAATTCCATTAATTTTGGGGCAAAAAGGCAGAAATTCCCCTTATTGTGGGCAATATTGCTGAAATTTCCCTTTTTTGGGACAAAATTGCAGAAATTTCCCTTATTTTTGGGCAAAATTGCAGAAATTTCACTTATCTTGTGGCAAAAATACAGAAATTCCTTTTATTTCAGGTCAAAAAATAGAAATTATGCTTTCTTGGGGGCAAATTCCAGAAATTACCCTTATTTTGGAGAAAAAGCCTGAAATTCCTCTTATTTTGTGACAAAAAGGCAGAAATTCTTCTTATTTTAGAGCAAAAATGCAGAAATTTCACATAATTTTGGGCAAAAATGCAGAAATTTCCCTTGTTTTCGGGCAAAATTGCAGAAAATTCCCTTATCATGGGACAAAAATCCAGAAATTCCCCTCATTTTAGGTCAAAAAGGCAGAAATTCCGCTAATTTGGAGGCAAATTGCAGAAATTAAACATATTTAAGGGAAGAAGACTGAAATTCCCCTTATTTTGTGCCAAAAATGCAGAAATTCTTCTTATTTTAGGGCAAAAAGTCAGAAATTCCAATTAATTTTGGGGAAAAATGCAGAAATTTCACTTATTTTGGGGCAAAAACACAGGAATGCCTTTAATTTTGCGGCAAAAATGCAGAAATACCCTAATTTTGGGGCAAATGGCAGAAATTCCCCATACTGTGGGGCAAAATTGCTGCAATTTCCCTTTTTTGGGACAAAAATGCAAAAATTTCTCTTATTTTGGGGCAAAATTATCAGAAATTCCCCTTATTTCAGGTCAAAAATGCAGAAATACCGCATACTTCGTGTCAAAAATGCAGAAATTACCCCTATTTTAGGGCAAAAATACTAAAATTCCCCATTTTTGTGCCAAAAAGGCAGAAATTTCCCTTATTTTGGGCAAAAATGCAGAAATTCCACTTATTTTGGAACAAAATTGAAGAAATTCCCCTTTTTTTGTTTCAAAAAGGCAGAAATTCCCTTTATTTTGGAGCACAAATGAAGAAAATTCCCTTATTTTGTTGCAAAATTGCATTAATTTCTCTTATTATAGGGTAAAAAGGCAGAAATTCCCCTAATAATAGGACAAAATTGCAGAAATTTCCATTATGTTGCGGCAAAATTGCAGAAATTCCCATAATTTTAGGGCAAAATTGCAGAAATTTCCTTTATTTTGGGACAAAATTGCAGAAATTCCCCTAATTTTGAAAAAAAATTGCAGAAATTCTTCTTATTTTGGAGCAAAAATGCAGAAATTTCTCTTATTTTAAGCAAAAAATACAGAAATTACCCTTATTTAAGGCAAAAAGACTAAATTACCCTAATTTGGGGGCAAAAAGGCAGAAATTACCCTAATTTTGAAGCAAAAGGCAGAAATTCCCCTTATTGTGGGGCAAAATTGCTGAAATTTCCTTTTTTTGAGACAAAATTGCAGAAATTTCTCTTATTTTGGGGCAAAATTGCAGAAATTCAGCTTATTTGGGGTCAAAAATGCAGAAATTACCCTTATTTTAGAGTAAAAAGACTAAAATTTTTCCTTTTTTTCGCCAAAAGGCAGAAATTCCCCTTATTTTGGGGCAAAAATGCAGAAATTCCCCTTATTTTGGAACAAAATTGCAGAAATTCCACTTTTTTGTTTCAAAAAGGCAGAAATTCCCTATATTTTGGAGCAAAAATGCAGAAAATTCCCTAATTTTGGTGCAAAATTGCATAAATTTCCCTTATTATAGAGTAAAAAGGCAGAAATTCCCCTAATTATAGGGCAAAATTGCAGAAATTTCCCTTATTTTGGGGCAAAATTGCAGAAATTCCCATAATTTTAGGACAAAATTGCAGAAATTTCCCTTATTTTGGGGCAATATTGCAGAAATTCCCCTAATATAGGAGCAAAAATGCAGAAATTTTCCTTTTTTGGGTCAAAAAGGCAGAAATTTCTTTATTTTGAGGCAAATTGCAGAAATTTCCCTTATTTTGGGACAAAATTGCAGAAATTCCCCTAATTTTGGAGCAAAAATGCAGAAATTTTCCATTTTTGGGTCAACAAGTCAGAAATTTCTTTATTTTGAGGCAAATTGCAGAAATTTCCCTTATTTTGGCGCAAAAATTCTGTAATGCTTCTAATTTTGGGGCAAAAATCAGAAATTCTATTAATTTTGGGGCAAAAAGGCAGAAATTCCCCTTATTGTGGGCAATATTGCTGAAATTTCCCTTTTTTGGGACAAAATTGCAGAAATTTTCCTTATTTTTGGGCAAAATTGCAGAAATTTCTCTTATCTTGTGGCAAAAATACAGAAATTCCTTTTATTTCAGGTCAAAAAGACAGAAATTACGCTTTCGTGGGGGCAAATTCCAGAAATTACCCTTATTTTGGAGAAAAAGCCTGAAATTCCTCTTATTTTGTGACAAAAAGGCAGAAATTCTTCTTATTTTAGAGCAAAAATGCAGAAATTCCACCTAATTTTGGGCAAAAATGCAGAAATTTCCCTTATTTTGGGGTAAAACACAGTAATGCCCCTAATTTTGGAGCACAAAGGTGGAAATTCCCCTAATTTTGGGGTAAAAGGGAGAAATTCCCCTTATTTTGGGGCAAAAATTCTGAAATTCCCCTTATTTTAGAGCAAAAATGCAGTAATTTTCCTTATTTTATAGCAAAAAGACTAAAATCCTTTTATTTTGTGGCAAAAAGGCAGAAATTCCCCTTATTTTAGGGCAAAAAGGCAGAAATTCACGTTAATTTTGGTCAAAAATGCAGAAATTTTCCTTAATTTGTGGCAAAAATGCAGAAATTTCCCTTATTTTTGGCAAAATAGGCAGAAATTTCCCTTATTTTGAGGCAAAAGCTTAGAAATTTAAATTATTTTAGTATAAAATTGCAGAAACTTCCCTTATTTTGTGGCAAAAATGCAGAAATTCCCATTATTTTGGGGTAAAAAGTAAGAAATTTCTCTCACTTTGTAACAAAATTGCAGTAATTTTCCATATTTTGGGGCAAAAATGTAGTAATGCTTCTAATTTTGTGGCAAAATTCAGAAATTTCATTATTTTTGTAGCAAATTCAGAAATTTTACTAATTTTGAGGCAAAAAGGCAGAAATTCCTATTATTTTGGGGCAAAAATGCAGAAATTCTTTTTATTTTGGGGCAAAAAGGCAGAAATTCTCCTCATTTTGGGGCCAAAAGGCAGAAATTTCCCTTATTTTTGGGCAAAATTGCAGAAATTTCCCTTATCATGGGACAAAAATCCAGAAATTCCCCTCATTTTAGGTCAAAAAGGCAGAAATTCCGCTAATTTTGGGGCAAATTGCAGAAATTAAACTTATTTAAGGGAAGAAGACTGAAATTCCCTTTATTTTGTGCCAAAAAAGCAGAAATTCTTCTTATTTTAGGGCAAAAAGTCAGAAATTCCAATTAATTTTGGGGAAAAATGCAGAAATTTCCCTTATTTTCGGGCAAAAACACAGGAATGCCTTTAATTTTGCGGCAAAAATGCAGAAATTCCCCTAATTTTGGGGCAAATGGCAGAAATTCCTTTTATTGTGGGGCAAAATTGCTGCAATTTCCCTTTTTTGGGACAAAATTGCAAAAATTTCTCTTATTTTGGGGCAAAATTATCAGAAATTCCCCTTTTTTCAGGTCAAAAATGCAGAAATACCACATACTTGGTGTCAAACATGCAGGAATTACCCCTATTTTAGGGCAAAAATACTGAAATTCCCCATTTTTTGTGCCAAAAAGGCAGAAATTTCCCTTATTTTGGGCAAAAAATGCAGAAATTCCCCTTATTTTGGAACAAAATTGAAGAAATTCCCCTTTTTTTGTTTCAAAAAGGCAGAAATTCCCTTTATTTTGGAGCACAAATGAAGAAAATTCCCTTATTTTGTTGCAAAATTGCATTAATTTCTCTTATTATAGGGTAAAAAGGTAGAAATTCCCCTAATTATAGGACAAAATTGCAGAAATTTCCATAATTTTAGGGCAAAATTGCAGAAATTTCCTTTATTTTGGGACAAAATTGCAGAAATTCCCTTAATTTTGAAAAAAAATTGCAGAAATTCCCCTTATTTTGGAGCAAAAATGCAGAACTTTCCCTTATTTTAAGCAAAAAATACAGAAATTACCCTTATTTAAGGCAAAAAGACTAAATTCCCCTAATTTGGGGGCAAAAAGGCAGAAATTACCCTAATTTTGAAGCAAAAGGCAGAAATTCCCCTTATTGTGGGGCAAAATTGCTGAAATTTCCTTTTTTTGAGACAAAATTGCAGAAATTTCTCTTATTTTGGGGCAAAATTGCAGAAATTCAGCTTATTTGGGGTAAAAAATGCAGAAATTACCCTTATTTTAGGGTAAAAAGACTGAAATTTCTCCTTTTTTGCGCCAAAAAGGCAGAAATTCCCCTTATTTTGGGGCAAAAATGCAGAAATTCCCTTACTTTGGAACAAAATTGCAGAAATTCCCCTTTTTTGTTTCAAAAAGGCAGAAATTCCCTATATTTTGGAGCAAAAATGCAGAAAATTCCCTTATTTTGGTGCAAAATTGCATAAATTTCCCTTATTATAGGGTAAAAAAGCAGAAATTCCCCTAATTATAGGGCAAAATTGCAGAAATTTCCCTTATTTTGGGGCAAAATTGCAGAAATTCCCCTAATTTTCGAGCAAAAAAGCAGAAATTTTCCTTTTTTGGGTCAAAAAGGTAGAAATTTCTTTATTTTGAGGCAAATTGCAGAAATTTCCTTTATTTTGGCGCAAAAATTCTGTAATGCTTCTAATTTTGGGGCAAAAATCAGAAATTCCATTAATTTTGGGGCAAAAAGGCAGAAATTCCCCTTATTGTGGGCAATATTGCTGAAATTTCCCTTTTTTGGGACAAAATTGCAGAAATTTCCCTTATTTTTGGGCAAAATTGCAGAAATTTCACTTATCTTGTGGCAAAAATACAGAAATTCCTTTTATTTCAGGTCAAAAAATAGAAATTATGCTTTCTTGGGGGCAAATTCCAGAAATTACCCTTATTTTGGAGAAAAAGCCTGAAATTCCTCTTATTTTGTGACAAAAAGGCAGAAATTCTTCTTATTTTAGAGCAAAAATGCAGAAATTTCACATAATTTTGGGCAAAAATGCAGAAATTTCCCTTGTTTTCGGGCAAAATTGCAGAAAATTCCCTTATCATGGGACAAAAATCCAGAAATTCCCCTCATTTTAGGTCAAAAAGGCAGAAATTCCGCTAATTTGGAGGCAAATTGCAGAAATTAAACATATTTAAGGGAAGAAGACTGAAATTCCCCTTATTTTGTGCCAAAAATGCAGAAATTCTTCTTATTTTAGGGCAAAAAGTCAGAAATTCCAATTAATTTTGGGGAAAAATGCAGAAATTTCACTTATTTTGGGGCAAAAACACAGGAATGCCTTTAATTTTGCGGCAAAAATGCAGAAATACCCTAATTTTGGGGCAAATGGCAGAAATTCCCCATACTGTGGGGCAAAATTGCTGCAATTTCCCTTTTTTGGGACAAAAATGCAAAAATTTCTCTTATTTTGGGGCAAAATTATCAGAAATTCCCCTTATTTCAGGTCAAAAATGCAGAAATACCGCATACTTCGTGTCAAAAATGCAGAAATTACCCCTATTTTAGGGCAAAAATACTAAAATTCCCCATTTTTGTGCCAAAAAGGCAGAAATTTCCCTTATTTTGGGCAAAAATGCAGAAATTCCACTTATTTTGGAACAAAATTGAAGAAATTCCCCTTTTTTTGTTTCAAAAAGGCAGAAATTCCCTTTATTTTGGAGCACAAATGAAGAAAATTCCCTTATTTTGTTGCAAAATTGCATTAATTTCTCTTATTATAGGGTAAAAAGGCAGAAATTCCCCTAATTATAGGACAAAATTGCAGAAATTTCCATTATGTTGCGGCAAAATTGCAGAAATTCCCATAATTTTAGGGCAAAATTGCAGAAATTTCCTTTATTTTGGGACAAAATTGCAGAAATTCCCCTAATTTTGAAAAAAAATTGCAGAAATTCTTCTTATTTTGGAGCAAAAATGCAGAAATTTCTCTTATTTTAAGCAAAAAATACAGAAATTACCCTTATTTAAGGCAAAAAGACTAAATTACCCTAATTTGGGGGCAAAAAGGCAGAAATTACCCTAATTTTGAAGCAAAAGGCAGAAATTCCCCTTATTGTGGGGCAAAATTGCTGAAATTTCCTTTTTTTGAGACAAAATTGCAGAAATTTCTCTTATTTTGGGGCAAAATTGCAGAAATTCAGCTTATTTGGGGTCAAAAATGCAGAAATTACCCTTATTTTAGGGTAAAAAGACTAAAATTTTCCCTTTTTTTTCGCCAAAAAGGCAGAAATTCCCCTTATTTTGGGGCAAAAATGCAGAAATTCCCCTTATTTTGGAACAAAATTGCAGAAATTCCCCTTTTTTGTTTCAAAAAGGCAGAAATTCCCTATATTTTGGAGCAAAAATGCAGAAAATTCCCTAATTTTGGTGCAAAATTGCATAAATTTCCCTTATTATAGAGTAAAAAGGCAGAAATTCCCCTAATTATAGGGCAAAATTGCAGAAATTTCCCTTATTTTGGGGCAAAATTGCAGAAATTCCCATAATTTTAGGACAAAATTGCAGAAATTTCCCTTATTTTGGGGCAATATTGCAGAAATTCCCCTAATATAGGAGCAAAAATGCAGAAATTTTCCTTTTTTGGGTCAAAAAGGCAGAAATTTCTTTATTTTGAGGCAAATTGCAGAAATTTCCCTTATTTTGGGACAAAATTGCAGAAATTCCCCTAATTTTGGAGCAAAAATGCAGAAATTTTCCATTTTTGGGTCAACAAGTCAGAAATTTCTTTATTTTGAGGCAAATTGCAGAAATTTCCCTTATTTTGGCGCAAAAATTCTGTAATGCTTCTAATTTTGGGGCAAAAATCAGAAATTCTATTAATTTTGGGGCAAAAAGGCAGAAATTCCCCGTATTGTGGGCAATATTGCTGAAATTTCCCTTTTTTGGGACAAAATTGCAGAAATTTTCCTTATTTTTGGGCAAAATTGCAGAAATTTCTCTTATCTTGTGGCAAAAATACAGAAATTCCTTTTATTTCAGGTCAAAAAGAAAGAAATTACGCTTTCGTGGGGGCAAATTCCAGAAATTACCCTTATTTTGGAGAAAAAGCCTGAAATTCCTCTTATTTTGTGACAAAAAGGCAGAAATTCTTCTTATTTTAGAGCAAAAATGCAGAAATTCCACCTAATTTTGGGCAAAAATGCAGAAATTTCCCTTATTTTGGGGTAAAACACAGTAATGCCCCTAATTTTGGAGCACAAAGGTGGAAATTCCCCTAATTTTGGGGTAAAAGGGAGAAATTCCCCTTATTTTGGGGCAAAAATTCTGAAATTCCCCTTATTTTAGAGCAAAAATGCAGTAATTTTCCTTATTTTAGGGCAAAAAGACTAAAATCCTTTTATTTTGTGGCAAAAAGTCAGAAATTCCTTTTATTTTAGGGCAAAAAGGCAGAAATTCACGTTAATTTTGGTCAAAAATGCAGAAATTTTCCTTAATTTGTGGCAAAAATGCAGAAATTTCCCTTATTTTTGGCAAAATAGGCAGAAATTTCCCTTATTTTGAGGCAAAAGCTTAGAAATTTAAATTATTTTAGTGTAAAATTGCAGAAACTTCCCTTATTTTGTGGCAAAAATGCAGAAATTCCCATTATTTTGGGGTAAAAAGTAAGAAATTTCTCTCACTTTGTAACAAAATTGCAGTAATTTTCCATATTTTGGGGCAAAAATGTAGTAATGCTTCTAATTTTGTGGCAAAATTCAGAAATTTCATTATTTTTGTAGCAAATTCAGAAATTTTACTAATTTTGAGGCAAAAAGGCAGAAATTCCTATTATTTTGGGGCAAAAATGCAGAAATTCTTTTTATTTTGGGGCAAAAAGGCAGAAATTCTCCTCATTTTGGGGCCAAAAGGCAGAAATTTCCCTTATTTTTGGGCAAAATTGCAGAAATTTCCCTTATCATGGGACAAAAATCCAGAAATTCCCCTCATTTTAGGTCAAAAAGGCAGAAATTCCGCTAATTTTGGGGCAAATTGCAGAAATTAAACTTATTTAAGGGAAGAAGACTGAAATTCCCTTTATTTTGTGCCAAAAAAGCAGAAATTCTTCTTATTTTAGGGCAAAAAGTCAGAAATTCCAATTAATTTTGGGGAAAAATGCAGAAATTTCCCTTATTTTCGGGCAAAAACACAGGAATGCCTTTAATTTTGCGGCAAAAATGCAGAAATTCCCCTAATTTTGGGGCAAATGGCAGAAATTCCTTTTATTGTGGGGCAAAATTGCTGCAATTTCCCTTTTTTGGGACAAAATTGCAAAAATTTCTCTTATTTTGGGGCAAAATTATCAGAAATTCCCCTTTTTTCAGGTCAAAAATGCAGAAATACCACATACTTGGTGTCAAACATGCAGGAATTACCCCTATTTTAGGGCAAAAATACTGAAATTCCCCATTTTTTGTGCCAAAAAGGCAGAAATTTCCCTTATTTTGGGCAAAAAATGCAGAAATTCCCCTTATTTTGGAACAAAATTGAAGAAATTCCCCTTTTTTTGTTTCAAAAAGGCAGAAATTCCCTTTATTTTGGAGCACAAATGAAGAAAATTCCCTTATTTTGTTGCAAAATTGCATTAATTTCTCTTATTATAGGGTAAAAAGGTAGAAATTCCCCTAATTATAGGACAAAATTGCAGAAATTTCCATAATTTTAGGGCAAAATTGCAGAAATTTCCTTTATTTTGGGACAAAATTGCAGAAATTCCCTTAATTATGAAAAAAAATTGCAGAAATTCCCCTTATTTTGGAGCAAAAATGCAGAACATTCCCTTATTTTAAGCAAAAAATACAGAAATTACCCTTATTTAAGGCAAAAAGACTAAATTCCCCTAATTTGGGGGCAAAAAGGCAGAAATTACCCTAATTTTGAAGCAAAAGGCAGAAATTCCCCTTATTGTGGGGCAAAATTGCTGAAATTTCCTTTTTTTGAGACAAAATTGCAGAAATTTCTCTTATTTTGGGGCAAAATTGCAGAAATTCAGCTTATTTGGGGTAAAAAATGCAGAAATTACCCTTATTTTAGGGTAAAAAGACTGAAATTTCTCCTTTTTTGCGCCAAAAAGGCAGAAATTCCCCTTATTTTGGGGCAAAAATGCAGAAATTCCCTTACTTTGGAACAAAATTGCAGAAATTCCCCTTTTTTGTTTCAAAAAGGCAGAAATTCCCTATATTTTGGAGCAAAAATGCAGAAAATTCCCTTATTTTGGTGCAAAATTGCATAAATTTCCCTTATTATAGGGTAAAAAAGCAGAAATTCCCCTAATTATAGGGCAAAATTGCAGAAATTTCCCTTATTTTGGGGCAAAATTGCAGAAATTCCCCTAATTTTCGAGCAAAAAAGCAGAAATTTTCCTTTTTTGGGTCAAAAAGGTAGAAATTTCTTTATTTTGAGGCAAATTGCAGAAATTTCCTTTATTTTGGCGCAAAAATTCTGTAATGCTTCTAATTTTGGGGCAAAAATCAGAAATTCCATTAATTTTGGGGCAAAAAGGCAGAAATTCCCCTTATTGTGGGCAATATTGCTGAAATTTCCCTTTTTTGGGACAAAATTGCAGAAATTTCCCTTATTTTTGGGCAAAATTGCAGAAATTTCACTTATCTTGTGGCAAAAATACAGAAATTCCTTTTATTTCAGGTCAAAAAATAGAAATTATGCTTTCTTGGGGGCAAATTCCAGAAATTACCCTTATTTTGGAGAAAAAGCCTGAAATTCCTCTTATTTTGTGACAAAAAGGCAGAAATTCTTCTTATTTTAGAGCAAAAATGCAGAAATTTCACATAATTTTGGGCAAAAATGCAGAAATTTCCCTTGTTTTCGGGCAAAATTGCAGAAAATTCCCTTATCATGGGACAAAAATCCAGAAATTCCCCTCATTTTAGGTCAAAAAGGCAGAAATTCCGCTAATTTGGAGGCAAATTGCAGAAATTAAACATATTTAAGGGAAGAAGACTGAAATTCCCCTTATTTTGTGCCAAAAATGCAGAAATTCTTCTTATTTTAGGGCAAAAAGTCAGAAATTCCAATTAATTTTGGGGAAAAATGCAGAAATTTCACTTATTTTGGGGCAAAAACACAGGAATGCCTTTAATTTTGCGGCAAAAATGCAGAAATACCCTAATTTTGGGGCAAATGGCAGAAATTCCCCATACTGTGGGGCAAAATTGCTGCAATTTCCCTTTTTTGGGACAAAAATGCAAAAATTTCTCTTATTTTGGGGCAAAATTATCAGAAATTCCCCTTATTTCAGGTCAAAAATGCAGAAATACCGCATACTTCGTGTCAAAAATGCAGAAATTACCCCTATTTTAGGGCAAAAATACTAAAATTCCCCATTTTTGTGCCAAAAAGGCAGAAATTTCCCTTATTTTGGGCAAAAATGCAGAAATTCCACTTATTTTGGAACAAAATTGAAGAAATTCCCCTTTTTTTGTTTCAAAAAGGCAGAAATTCCCTTTATTTTGGAGCACAAATGAAGAAAATTCCCTTATTTTGTTGCAAAATTGCATTAATTTCTCTTATTATAGGGTAAAAAGGCAGAAATTCCCCTAATTATAGGACAAAATTGCAGAAATTTCCATTATGTTGCGGCAAAATTGCAGAAATTCCCATAATTTTAGGGCAAAATTGCAGAAATTTCCTTTATTTTGGGACAAAATTGCAGAAATTCCCCTAATTTTGAAAAAAAATTGCAGAAATTCTTCTTATTTTGGAGCAAAAATGCAGAAATTTCTCTTATTTTAAGCAAAAAATACAGAAATTACCCTTATTTAAGGCAAAAAGACTAAATTACCCTAATTTGGGGGCAAAAAGGCAGAAATTACCCTAATTTTGAAGCAAAAGGCAGAAATTCCCCTTATTGTGGGGCAAAATTGCTGAAATTTCCTTTTTTTGAGACAAAATTGCAGAAATTTCTCTTATTTTGGGGCAAAATTGCAGAAATTCAGCTTATTTGGGGTCAAAAATGCAGAAATTACCCTTATTTTAGGGTAAAAAGACTAAAATTTTCCCTTTTTTTTCGCCAAAAAGGCAGAAATTCCCCTTATTTTGGGGCAAAAATGCAGAAATTCCCCTTATTTTGGAACAAAATTGCAGAAATTCCCCTTTTTTGTTTCAAAAAGGCAGAAATTCCCTATATTTTGGAGCAAAAATGCAGAAAATTCCCTAATTTTGGTGCAAAATTGCATAAATTTCCCTTATTATAGAGTAAAAAGGCAGAAATTCCCCTAATTATAGGGCAAAATTGCAGAAATTTCCCTTATTTTGGGGCAAAATTGCAGAAATTCCCATAATTTTAGGACAAAATTGCAGAAATTTCCCTTATTTTGGGGCAATATTGCAGAAATTCCCCTAATATAGGAGCAAAAATGCAGAAATTTTCCTTTTTTGGGTCAAAAAGGCAGAAATTTCTTTATTTTGAGGCAAATTGCAGAAATTTCCCTTATTTTGGGACAAAATTGCAGAAATTCCCCTAATTTTGGAGCAAAAATGCAGAAATTTTCCATTTTTGGGTCAACAAGTCAGAAATTTCTTTATTTTGAGGCAAATTGCAGAAATTTCCCTTATTTTGGCGCAAAAATTCTGTAATGCTTCTAATTTTGGGGCAAAAATCAGAAATTCTATTAATTTTGGGGCAAAAAGGCAGAAATTCCCCGTATTGTGGGCAATATTGCTGAAATTTCCCTTTTTTGGGACAAAATTGCAGAAATTTTCCTTATTTTTGGGCAAAATTGCAGAAATTTCTCTTATCTTGTGGCAAAAATACAGAAATTCCTTTTATTTCAGGTCAAAAAGAAAGAAATTACGCTTTCGTGGGGGCAAATTCCAGAAATTACCCTTATTTTGGAGAAAAAGCCTGAAATTCCTCTTATTTTGTGACAAAAAGGCAGAAATTCTTCTTATTTTAGAGCAAAAATGCAGAAATTCCACCTAATTTTGGGCAAAAATGCAGAAATTTCCCTTATTTTGGGGTAAAACACAGTAATGCCCCTAATTTTGGAGCACAAAGGTGGAAATTCCCCTAATTTTGGGGTAAAAGGGAGAAATTCCCCTTATTTTGGGGCAAAAATTCTGAAATTCCCCTTATTTTAGAGCAAAAATGCAGTAATTTTCCTTATTTTAGGGCAAAAAGACTAAAATCCTTTTATTTTGTGGCAAAAAGGCAGAAATTCCTTTTATTTTAGGGCAAAAAGGCAGAAATTCACGTTAATTTTGGTCAAAAATGCAGAAATTTTCCTTAATTTGTGGCAAAAATGCAGAAATTTCCCTTATTTTTGGCAAAATAGGCAGAAATTTCCCTTATTTTGAGGCAAAAGCTTAGAAATTTAAATTATTTTAGTGTAAAATTGCAGAAACTTCCCTTATTTTGTGGCAAAAATGCAGAAATTCCCATTATTTTGGGGTAAAAAGTAAGAAATTTCTCTCACTTTGTAACAAAATTGCAGTAATTTTCCATATTTTGGGGCAAAAATGTAGTAATGCTTCTAATTTTGTGGCAAAATTCAGAAATTTCATTATTTTTGTAGCAAATTCAGAAATTTTACTAATTTTGAGGCAAAAAGGCAGAAATTCCTATTATTTTGGGGCAAAAATGCAGAAATTCTTTTTATTTTGGGGCAAAAAGGCAGAAATTCTCCTCATTTTGGGGCCAAAAGGCAGAAATTTCCCTTATTTTTGGGCAAAATTGCAGAAATTTCCCTTATCATGGGACAAAAATCCAGAAATTCCCCTCATTTTAGGTCAAAAAGGCAGAAATTCCGCTAATTTTGGGGCAAATTGCAGAAATTAAACTTATTTAAGGGAAGAAGACTGAAATTCCCTTTATTTTGTGCCAAAAAAGCAGAAATTCTTCTTATTTTAGGGCAAAAAGTCAGAAATTCCAATTAATTTTGGGGAAAAATGCAGAAATTTCCCTTATTTTCGGGCAAAAACACAGGAATGCCTTTAATTTTGCGGCAAAAATGCAGAAATTCCCCTAATTTTGGGGCAAATGGCAGAAATTCCTTTTATTGTGGGGCAAAATTGCTGCAATTTCCCTTTTTTGGGACAAAATTGCAAAAATTTCTCTTATTTTGGGGCAAAATTATCAGAAATTCCCCTTTTTTCAGGTCAAAAATGCAGAAATACCACATACTTGGTGTCAAACATGCAGGAATTACCCCTATTTTAGGGCAAAAATACTGAAATTCCCCATTTTTTGTGCCAAAAAGGCAGAAATTTCCCTTATTTTGGGCAAAAATGCAGAAATTCCCCTTATTTTGGAACAAAATTGAAGAAATTCCCCTTTTTTTGTTTCAAAAAGGCAGAAATTCCCTTTATTTTGGAGCACAAATGAAGAAAATTCCCTTATTTTGTTGCAAAATTGCATTAATTTCTCTTATTATAGGGTAAAAAGGTAGAATTTCCCCTAATTATAGGACAAAATTGCAGAAATTTCCATAATTTTAGGGCAAAATTGCAGAAATTTCCTTTATTTTGGGACAAAATTGCAGAAATTCCCTTAATTTTGAAAAAAAATTGCAGAAATTCCCCTTATTTTGGAGCAAAAATGCAGAACTTTCCCTTATTTTAAGCAAAAAATACAGAAATTACCCTTATTTAAGGCAAAAAGACTAAATTCCCCTAATTTGGGGGCAAAAAGGCAGAAATTACCCTAATTTTGAAGCAAAAGGCAGAAATTCCCCTTATTGTGGGGCAAAATTGCTGAAATTTCCTTTTTTTGAGACAAAATTGCAGAAATTTCTCTTATTTTGGGGCAAAATTGCAGAAATTCAGCTTATTTGGGGTCAAAAATGCAGAAATTACCCTTATTTTAGGGTTAAAAGCCTGAAATTTCTTCTTTTTTGCGCCAAAAAGGCAGAAATTCCCCTTATTTTGGGGCAAAAATGCAGAAATTCCCTTACTTTGGAACAAAATTGCAGAAATTCCCCTTTTTTGTTTCAAAAAGGCAGAAATTCCCTATATTTTGGAGCAAAAATGCAGAAAATTCCCTTATTTTGGTGCAAAATTGCATAAATTTCCCTTATTATAGGGTAAAAAAGCAGAAATTCCCCTAATTATAGGGCAAAATTGCAGAAATTTCCCTTATTTTGGGGCAAAATTGCAGAAATTCCCCTAATTTTCGAGCAAAAAAGCAGAAATTTTCCTTTTTTGGGTCAAAAAGGTAGAAATTTCTTTATTTTGAGGCAAATTGCAGAAATTTCCTTTATTTTGGCGCAAAAATTCTGTAATGCTTCTAATTTTGGGGCAAAAATCAGAAATTCCATTAATTTTGGGGCAAAAAGGCAGAAATTCCCCTTATTGTGGGCAATATTGCTGAAATTTCCCTTTTTTGGGACAAAATTGCAGAAATTTCCTTTATTTTGGGACAAAATTGCAGAAATTCCCCTAATTTTGAAAAAAAATTGCAGAAATTCTTCTTATTTTGGAGCAAAAATGCAGAAATTTCTCTTATTTTAAGCAAAAAATACAGAAATTACCCTTATTTAAGGCAAAAAGTCTAAATTACCCTAATTTGGGGGCAAAAAGGCAGAAATTACCCTAATTTTGAAGCAAAAGGCAGAAATTCCCCTTATTGTGGGGCAAAATTGCTGAAATTTCCTTTTTTTGAGACAAAATTGCAGAAATTTCTCTTATTTTGGGGCAAAATTGCAGAAATTCAGCTTATTTGGGGTCAAAAATGCAGAAATTACCCTTATTTTAGGGTAAAAAGACTAAAATTTTCCCTTTTTTTCGCCAAAAAGGCAGAAATTCCCCTTATTTTGGGGCAAAAATGCAGAAATTCCCCTTATTTTGGAACAAAATTGCAGAAATTCCACTTTTTTGTTTCAAAAAGGCAGAAATTCCCTATATTTTGGAGCAAAAATGCAGAAAATTCCCTAATTTTGGTGCAAAATTGCATAAATTTCCCTTATTATAGAGTAAAAAGGCAGAAATTCCCCTAATTATAGGGCAAAATTGCAGAAATTTCCCTTATTTTGGGGCAAAATTGCAGAAATTCCCATAATTTTAGGACAAAATTGCAGAAATTTCCCTTATTTTGGGGCAATATTGCAGAAATTCCCCTAATATAGGAGCAAAAATGCAGAAATTTTCCTTTTTTGGGTCAAAAAGGCAGAAATTTCTTTATTTTGAGGCAAATTGCAGAAATTTCCCTTATTTTGGGACAAAATTGCAGAAATTCCCCTAATTTTGGAGCAAAAATGCAGAAATTTTCCATTTTTGGGTCAACAAGTCAGAAATTTCTTTATTTTGAGGCAAATTGCAGAAATTTCCCTTATTTTGGCGCAAAAATTCTGTAATGCTTCTAATTTTGGGGCAAAAATCAGAAATTCTATTAATTTTGGGGCAAAAAGGCAGAAATTCCCCTTATTGTGGGCAATATTGCTGAAATTTCCCTTTTTTGGGACAAAATTGCAGAAATTTTCCTTATTTTTGGGCAAAATTGCAGAAATTTCTCTTATCTTGTGGCAAAAATACAGAAATTCCTTTTATTTCAGGTCAAAAAGACAGAAATTACGCTTTCGTGGGGGCAAATTCCAGAAATTACCCTTATTTTGGAGAAAAAGCCTGAAATTCCTCTTATTTTGTGACAAAAAGGCAGAAATTCTTCTTATTTTAGAGCAAAAATGCAGAAATTCCACCTAATTTTGGGCAAAAATGCAGAAATTTCCCTTATTTTGGGGTAAAACACAGTAATGCCCCTAATTTTGGAGCACAAAGGTGGAAATTCCCCTAATTTTGGGGTAAAAGGGAGAAATTCCCCTTATTTTGGGGCAAAAATTCTGAAATTCCCCTTATTTTAGAGCAAAAATGCAGTAATTTTCCTTATTTTAGGGCAAAAAGACTAAAATCCTTTTATTTTGTGGCAAAAAGGCAGAAATTCCCCTTATTTTAGGGCAAAAAGGCAGAAATTCACGTTAATTTTGGTCAAAAATGCAGAAATTTTCCTTAATTTGTGGCAAAAATGCAGAAATTTCCCTTATTTTTGGCAAAATAGGCAGAAATTTCCCTTATTTTGAGGCAAAAGCTTAGAAATTTAAATTATTTTAGTATAAAATTGCAGAAACTTCCCTTATTTTGTGGCAAAAATGCAGAAATTCCCATTATTTTGGGGTAAAAAGTAAGAAATTTCTCTCACTTTGTAACAAAATTGCAGTAATTTTCCATATTTTGGGGCAAAAATGTAGTAATGCTTCTAATTTTGTGGCAAAATTCAGAAATTTCATTAATTTTGTAGCAAATTCAGAAATTTTACTAATTTTGAGGCAAAAAGGCAGAAATTCCTATTATTTTGGGGCAAAAATGCAGAAATTCTTTTTATTTTGGGGCAAAAAGGCAGAAATTCTCCTCATTTTGGGGCCAAAAGGCAGAAATTTCCCTTATTTTTGGGCAAAATTGCAGAAATTTCCCTTATCATGGGACAAAAATCCAGAAATTCCCCTCATTTTAGGTCAAAAAGGCAGAAATTCCGCTAATTTTGGGGCAAATTGCAGAAATTAAACTTATTTAAGGGAAGAAGACTGAAATTCCCTTTATTTTGTGCCAAAAAAGCAGAAATTCTTCTTATTTTAGGGCAAAAAGTCAGAAATTCCAATTAATTTTGGGGAAAAATGCAGAAATTTCCCTTATTTTCGGGCAAAAACACAGGAATGCCTTTAATTTTGCGGCAAAAATGCAGAAATTCCCCTAATTTTGGGGCAAATGGCAGAAATTCCTTTTATTGTGGGGCAAAATTGCTGCAATTTCCCTTTTTTGGGACAAAATTGCAAAAATTTCTCTTATTTTGGGGCAAAATTATCAGAAATTCCCCTTTTTTCAGGTCAAAAATGCAGAAATACCACATACTTGGTGTCAAACATGCAGGAATTACCCCTATTTTAGGGCAAAAATACTGAAATTCCCCATTTTTTGTGCCAAAAAGGCAGAAATTTCCCTTATTTTGGGCAAAAATGCAGAAATTCCCCTTATTTTGGAACAAAATTGAAGAAATTCCCCTTTTTTTGTTTCAAAAAGGCAGAAATTCCCTTTATTTTGGAGCACAAATGAAGAAAATTCCCTTATTTTGTTGCAAAATTGCATTAATTTCTCTTATTATAGGGTAAAAAGGTAGAAATTCCCCTAATTATAGGACAAAATTGCAGAAATTTCCATAATTTTAGGGCAAAATTGCAGAAATTTCCTTTATTTTGGGACAAAATTGCAGAAATTCCCTTAATTTTGAAAAAAAATTGCAGAAATTCCCCTTATTTTGGAGCAAAAATGCAGAACTTTCCCTTATTTTAAGCAAAAAATACAGAAATTACCCTTCTTTAAGGCAAAAAGACTAAATTCCCCTAATTTGGGGGCAAAAAGGTAGAAATTACCCTAATTTTGAAGCAAAAGGCAGAAATTCCCCTTATTGTGGGGCAAAATTGCTGAAATTTCCTTTTTTTGAGACAAAATTGCAGAAATTTCTCTTATTTTGGGGCAAAATTGCAGAAATTCAGCTTATTTGGGGTCAAAAATGCAGAAATTACCCTTATTTTAGGGTAAAAAGACTGAAATTTCTCCTTTTTTGCGCCAAAAAGGCAGAAATTCCCCTTATTTTGGGGCAAAAATGCAGAAATTCCCTTACTTTGGAACAAAATTGCAGAAATTCCCCTTTTTTGTTTCAAAAAGGCGGAAATTCCCTATATTTTGGAGCAAAAATGCAGAAAATTCCCTTATTTTGGTGCAAAATTGCATAAATTTCCCTTATTATAGGGTAAAAAAGCAGAAATTCCCCTAATTATAGGGCAAAATTGCAGAAATTTCCCTTATTTTGGGGCAAAATTGCAGAAATTCCCCTAATTTTCGAGCAAAAAAGCAGAAATTTTCCTTTTTTGGGTCAAAAAGGTAGAAATTTCTTTATTTTGAGGCAAATTGCAGAAATTTCCTTTATTTTGGCGCAAAAATTCTGTAATGCTTCTAATTTTGGGGCAAAAATCAGAAATTCCATTAATTTTGGGGCAAAAAGGCAGAAATTCCCCTTATTGTGGGCAATATTGCTGAAATTTCCCTTTTTTGGGACAAAATTGCAGAAATTTCCCTTATTTTTGGGCAAAATTGCAGAAATTTCACTTATCTTGTGGCAAAAATACAGAAATTCCTTTTATTTCAGGTCAAAAAATAGAAATTATGCTTTCTTGGGGGCAAATTCCAGAAATTACCCTTATTTTGGAGAAAAAGCCTGAAATTCCTCTTATTTTGTGACAAAAAGGCAGAAATTCTTCTTATTTTAGAGCAAAAATGCAGAAATTTCACATAATTTTGGGCAAAAATGCAGAAATTTCCCTTGTTTTCGGGCAAAATTGCAGAAAATTCCCTTATCATGGGACAAAAATCCAGAAATTCCCCTCATTTTAGGTCAAAAAGGCAGAAATTCCGCTAATTTGGAGGCAAATTGCAGAAATTAAACATATTTAAGGGAAGAAGACTGAAATTCCCCTTATTTTGTGCCAAAAATGCAGAAATTCTTCTTATTTTAGGGCAAAAAGTCAGAAATTCCAATTAATTTTGGGGAAAAATGCAGAAATTTCACTTATTTTGGGGCAAAAACACAGGAATGCCTTTAATTTTGCGGCAAAAATGCAGAAATACCCTAATTTTGGGGCAAATGGCAGAAATTCCCCATACTGTGGGGCAAAATTGCTGCAATTTCCCTTTTTTGGGACAAAAATGCAAAAATTTCTCTTATTTTGGGGCAAAATTATCAGAAATTCCCCTTATTTCAGGTCAAAAATGCAGAAATACCGCATACTTCGTGTCAAAAATGCAGAAATTACCCCTATTTTAGGGCAAAAATACTAAAATTCCCCATTTTTGTGCCAAAAAGGCAGAAATTTCCCTTATTTTGGGCAAAAATGCAGAAATTCCACTTATTTTGGAACAAAATTGAAGAAATTCCCCTTTTTTTGTTTCAAAAAGGCAGAAATTCCCTTTATTTTGGAGCACAAATGAAGAAAATTCCCTTATTTTGTTGCAAAATTGCATTAATTTCTCTTATTATAGGGTAAAAAGGCAGAAATTCCCCTAATTATAGGACAAAATTGCAGAAATTTCCATTATGTTGCGGCAAAATTGCAGAAATTCCCATAATTTTAGGGCAAAATTGCAGAAATTTCCTTTATTTTGGGACAAAATTGCAGAAATTCCCCTAATTTTGAAAAAAAATTGCAGAAATTCTTCTTATTTTGGAGCAAAAATGCAGAAATTTCTCTTATTTTAAGCAAAAAATACAGAAATTACCCTTATTTAAGGCAAAAAGTCTAAATTACCCTAATTTGGGGGCAAAAAGGCAGAAATTACCCTAATTTTGAAGCAAAAGGCAGAAATTCCCCTTATTGTGGGGCAAAATTGCTGAAATTTCCTTTTTTTGAGACAAAATTGCAGAAATTTCTCTTATTTTGGGGCAAAATTGCAGAAATTCAGCTTATTTGGGGTCAAAAATGCAGAAATTACCCTTATTTTAGGGTAAAAAGACTAAAATTTTCCCTTTTTTTCGCCAAAAAGGCAGAAATTCCCCTTATTTTGGGGCAAAAATGCAGAAATTCCCCTTATTTTGGAACAAAATTGCAGAAATTCCACTTTTTTGTTTCAAAAAGGCAGAAATTCCCTATATTTTGGAGCAAAAATGCAGAAAATTCCCTAATTTTGGTGCAAAATTGCATAAATTTCCCTTATTATAGAGTAAAAAGGCAGAAATTCCCCTAATTATAGGGCAAAATTGCAGAAATTTCCCTTATTTTGGGGCAAAATTGCAGAAATTCCCATAATTTTAGGACAAAATTGCAGAAATTTCCCTTATTTTGGGGCAATATTGCAGAAATTCCCCTAATATAGGAGCAAAAATGCAGAAATTTTCCTTTTTTGGGTCAAAAAGGCAGAAATTTCTTTATTTTGAGGCAAATTGCAGAAATTTCCCTTATTTTGGGACAAAATTGCAGAAATTCCCCTAATTTTGGAGCAAAAATGCAGAAATTTTCCATTTTTGGGTCAACAAGTCAGAAATTTCTTTATTTTGAGGCAAATTGCAGAAATTTCCCTTATTTTGGCGCAAAAATTCTGTAATGCTTCTAATTTTGGGGCAAAAATCAGAAATTCTATTAATTTTGGGGCAAAAAGGCAGAAATTCCCCTTATTGTGGGCAATATTGCTGAAATTTCCCTTTTTTGGGACAAAATTGCAGAAATTTTCCTTATTTTTGGGCAAAATTGCAGAAATTTCTCTTATCTTGTGGCAAAAATACAGAAATTCCTTTTATTTCAGGTCAAAAAGACAGAAATTACGCTTTCGTGGGGGCAAATTCCAGAAATTACCCTTATTTTGGAGAAAAAGCCTGAAATTCCTCTTATTTTGTGACAAAAAGGCAGAAATTCTTCTTATTTTAGAGCAAAAATGCAGAAATTCCACCTAATTTTGGGCAAAAATGCAGAAATTTCCCTTATTTTGGGGTAAAACACAGTAATGCCCCTAATTTTGGAGCACAAAGGTGGAAATTCCCCTAATTTTGGGGTAAAAGGGAGAAATTCCCCTTATTTTGGGGCAAAAATTCTGAAATTCCCCTTATTTTAGAGCAAAAATGCAGTAATTTTCCTTATTTTAGGGCAAAAAGACTAAAATCCTTTTATTTTGTGGCAAAAAGGCAGAAATTCCCCTTATTTTAGGGCAAAAAGGCAGAAATTCACGTTAATTTTGGTCAAAAATGCAGAAATTTTCCTTAATTTGTGGCAAAAATGCAGAAATTTCCCTTATTTTTGGCAAAATAGGCAGAAATTTCCCTTATTTTGAGGCAAAAGCTTAGAAATTTAAATTATTTTAGTATAAAATTGCAGAAACTTCCCTTATTTTGTGGCAAAAATGCAGAAATTCCCATTATTTTGGGGTAAAAAGTAAGAAATTTCTCTCACTTTGTAACAAAATTGCAGTAATTTTCCATATTTTGGGGCAAAAATGTAGTAATGCTTCTAATTTTGTGGCAAAATTCAGAAATTTCATTATTTTTGTAGCAAATTCAGAAATTTTACTAATTTTGAGGCAAAAAGGCAGAAATTCCTATTATTTTGGGGCAAAAATGCAGAAATTCTTTTTATTTTGGGGCAAAAAGGCAGAAATTCTCCTCATTTTGGGGCCAAAAGGCAGAAATTTCCCTTATTTTTGGGCAAAATTGCAGAAATTTCCCTTATCATGGGACAAAAATCCAGAAATTCCCCTCATTTTAGGTCAAAAAGGCAGAAATTCCGCTAATTTTGGGGCAAATTGCAGAAATTAAACTTATTTAAGGGAAGAAGACTGAAATTCCCTTTATTTTGTGCCAAAAAAGCAGAAATTCTTCTTATTTTAGGGCAAAAAGTCAGAAATTCCAATTAATTTTGGGGAAAAATGCAGAAATTTCCCTTATTTTCGGGCAAAAACACAGGAATGCCTTTAATTTTGCGGCAAAAATGCAGAAATTCCCCTAATTTTGGGGCAAATGGCAGAAATTCCTTTTATTGTGGGGCAAAATTGCTGCAATTTCCCTTTTTTGGGACAAAATTGCAAAAATTTCTCTTATTTTGGGGCAAAATTATCAGAAATTCCCCTTTTTTCAGGTCAAAAATGCAGAAATACCACATACTTGGTGTCAAACATGCAGGAATTACCCCTATTTTAGGGCAAAAATACTGAAATTCCCCATTTTTTGTGCCAAAAAGGCAGAAATTTCCCTTATTTTGGGCAAAAATGCAGAAATTCCCCTTATTTTGGAACAAAATTGAAGAAATTCCCCTTTTTTTGTTTCAAAAAGGCAGAAATTCCCTTTATTTTGGAGCACAAATGAAGAAAATTCCCTTATTTTGTTGCAAAATTGCATTAATTTCTCTTATTATAGGGTAAAAAGGTAGAAATTCCCCTAATTATAGGACAAAATTGCAGAAATTTCCATAATTTTAGGGCAAAATTGCAGAAATTTCCTTTATTTTGGGACAAAATTGCAGAAATTCCCTTAATTTTGAAAAAAAATTGCAGAAATTCCCCTTATTTTGGAGCAAAAATGCAGAACATTCCCTTATTTTAAGCAAAAAATACAGAAATTACCCTTATTTAAGGCAAAAAGACTAAATTCCCCTAATTTGGGGGCAAAAAGGCAGAAATTACCCTAATTTTGAAGCAAAAGGCAGAAATTCCCCTTATTGTGGGGCAAAATTGCTGAAATTTCCTTTTTTTGAGACAAAATTGCAGAAATTTCTCTTATTTTGGGGCAAAATTGCAGAAATTCAGCTTATTTGGGGTAAAAAATGCAGAAATTACCCTTATTTTAGGGTAAAAAGACTGAAATTTCTCCTTTTTTGCGCCAAAAAGGCAGAAATTCCCCTTATTTTGGGGCAAAAATGCAGAAATTCCCTTACTTTGGAACAAAATTGCAGAAATTCCCCTTTTTTGTTTCAAAAAGGCAGAAATTCCCTATATTTTGGAGCAAAAATGCAGAAAATTCCCTTATTTTGGTGCAAAATTGCATAAATTTCCCTTATTATAGGGTAAAAAAGCAGAAATTCCCCTAATTATAGGGCAAAATTGCAGAAATTTCCCTTATTTTGGGGCAAAATTGCAGAAATTCCCCTAATTTTCGAGCAAAAAAGCAGAAATTTTCCTTTTTTGGGTCAAAAAGGTAGAAATTTCTTTATTTTGAGGCAAATTGCAGAAATTTCCTTTATTTTGGCGCAAAAATTCTGTAATGCTTCTAATTTTGGGGCAAAAATCAGAAATTCCATTAATTTTGGGGCAAAAAGGCAGAAATTCCCCTTATTGTGGGCAATATTGCTGAAATTTCCCTTTTTTGGGACAAAATTGCAGAAATTTCCCTTATTTTTGGGCAAAATTGCAGAAATTTCACTTATCTTGTGGCAAAAATACAGAAATTCCTTTTATTTCAGGTCAAAAAATAGAAATTATGCTTTCTTGGGGGCAAATTCCAGAAATTACCCTTATTTTGGAGAAAAAGCCTGAAATTCCTCTTATTTTGTGACAAAAAGGCAGAAATTCTTCTTATTTTAGAGCAAAAATGCAGAAATTTCACATAATTTTGGGCAAAAATGCAGAAATTTCCCTTGTTTTCGGGCAAAATTGCAGAAAATTCCCTTATCATGGGACAAAAATCCAGAAATTCCCCTCATTTTAGGTCAAAAAGGCAGAAATTCCGCTAATTTGGAGGCAAATTGCAGAAATTAAACATATTTAAGGGAAGAAGACTGAAATTCCCCTTATTTTGTGCCAAAAATGCAGAAATTCTTCTTATTTTAGGGCAAAAAGTCAAAAATTCCAATTAATTTTGGGGAAAAATGCAGAAATTTCACTTATTTTGGGGCAAAAACACAGGAATGCCTTTAATTTTGCGGCAAAAATGCAGAAATACCCTAATTTTGGGGCAAATGGCAGAAATTCCCCATACTGTGGGGCAAAATTGCTGCAATTTCCCTTTTTTGGGACAAAAATGCAAAAATTTCTCTTATTTTGGGGCAAAATTATCAGAAATTCCCCTTATTTCAGGTCAAAAATGCAGAAATACCGCATACTTCGTGTCAAAAATGCAGAAATTACCCCTATTTTAGGGCAAAAATACTAAAATTCCCCATTTTTGTGCCAAAAAGGCAGAAATTTCCCTTATTTTGGGCAAAAATGCAGAAATTCCACTTATTTTGGAACAAAATTGAAGAAATTCCCCTTTTTTTGTTTCAAAAAGGCAGAAATTCCCTTTATTTTGGAGCACAAATGAAGAAAATTCCCTTATTTTGTTGCAAAATTGCATTAATTTCTCTTATTATAGGGTAAAAAGGCAGAAATTCCCCTAATTATAGGACAAAATTGCAGAAATTTCCATTATGTTGCGGCAAAATTGCAGAAATTCCCATAATTTTAGGGCAAAATTGCAGAAATTTCCTTTATTTTGGGACAAAATTGCAGAAATTCCCCTAATTTTGAAAAAAAATTGCAGAAATTCTTCTTATTTTGGAGCAAAAATGCAGAAATTTCTCTTATTTTAAGCAAAAAATACAGAAATTACCCTTATTTAAGGCAAAAAGACTAAATTACCCTAATTTGGGGGCAAAAAGGCAGAAATTACCCTAATTTTGAAGCAAAAGGCAGAAATTCCCCTTATTGTGGGGCAAAATTGCTGAAATTTCCTTTTTTTGAGACAAAATTGCAGAAATTTCTCTTATTTTGGGGCAAAATTGCAGAAATTCAGCTTATTTGGGGTCAAAAATGCAGAAATTACCCTTATTTTAGGGTAAAAAGACTAAAATTTTCCCTTTTTTTTCGCCAAAAAGGCAGAAATTCCCCTTATTTTGGGGCAAAAATGCAGAAATTCCCCTTATTTTGGAACAAAATTGCAGAAATTCCCCTTTTTTGTTTCAAAAAGGCAGAAATTCCCTATATTTTGGAGCAAAAATGCAGAAAATTCCCTAATTTTGGTGCAAAATTGCATAAATTTCCCTTATTATAGAGTAAAAAGGCAGAAATTCCCCTAATTATAGGGCAAAATTGCAGAAATTTCCCTTATTTTGGGGCAAAATTGCAGAAATTCCCATAATTTTAGGACAAAATTGCAGAAATTTCCCTTATTTTGGGGCAATATTGCAGAAATTCCCCTAATATAGGAGCAAAAATGCAGAAATTTTCCTTTTTTGGGTCAAAAAGGCAGAAATTTCTTTATTTTGAGGCAAATTGCAGAAATTTCCCTTATTTTGGGACAAAATTGCAGAAATTCCCCTAATTTTGGAGCAAAAATGCAGAAATTTTCCATTTTTGGGTCAACAAGTCAGAAATTTCTTTATTTTGAGGCAAATTGCAGAAATTTCCCTTATTTTGGCGCAAAAATTCTGTAATGCTTCTAATTTTGGGGCAAAAATCAGAAATTCTATTAATTTTGGGGCAAAAAGGCAGAAATTCCCCGTATTGTGGGCAATATTGCTGAAATTTCCCTTTTTTGGGACAAAATTGCAGAAATTTTCCTTATTTTTGGGCAAAATTGCAGAAATTTCTCTTATCTTGTGGCAAAAATACAGAAATTCCTTTTATTTCAGGTCAAAAAGAAAGAAATTACGCTTTCGTGGGGGCAAATTCCAGAAATTACCCTTATTTTGGAGAAAAAGCCTGAAATTCCTCTTATTTTGTGACAAAAAGGCAGAAATTCTTCTTATTTTAGAGCAAAAATGCAGAAATTCCACCTAATTTTGGGCAAAAATGCAGAAATTTCCCTTATTTTGGGGTAAAACACAGTAATGCCCCTAATTTTGGAGCACAAAGGTGGAAATTCCCCTAATTTTGGGGTAAAAGGGAGAAATTCCCCTTATTTTGGGGCAAAAATTCTGAAATTCCCCTTATTTTAGAGCAAAAATGCAGTAATTTTCCTTATTTTAGGGCAAAAAGACTAAAATCCTTTTATTTTGTGGCAAAAAGGCAGAAATTCCCCTTATTTTAGGGCAAAAAGGCAGAAATTCACGTTAATTTTGGTCAAAAATGCAGAAATTTTCCTTAATTTGTGGCAAAAATGCAGAAATTTCCCTTATTTTTGGCAAAATAGGCAGAAATTTCCCTTATTTTGAGGCAAAAGCTTAGAAATTTAAATTATTTTAGTGTAAAATTGCAGAAACTTCCCTTATTTTGTGGCAAAAATGCAGAAATTCCCATTATTTTGGGGTAAAAAGTAAGAAATTTCTCTCACTTTGTAACAAAATTGCAGTAATTTTCCATATTTTGGGGCAAAAATGTAGTAATGCTTCTAATTTTGTGGCAAAATTCAGAAATTTCATTATTTTTGTAGCAAATTCAGAAATTTTACTAATTTTGAGGCAAAAAGGCAGAAATTCCTATTATTTTGGGGCAAAAATGCAGAAATTCTTTTTATTTTGGGGCAAAAAGGCAGAAATTCTCCTCATTTTGGGGCCAAAAGGCAGAAATTTCCCTTATTTTTGGGCAAAATTGCAGAAATTTCCCTTATCATGGGACAAAAATCCAGAAATTCCCCTCATTTTAGGTCAAAAAGGCAGAAATTCCGCTAATTTTGGGGCAAATTGCAGAAATTAAACTTATTTAAGGGAAGAAGACTGAAATTCCCTTTATTTTGTGCCAAAAAAGCAGAAATTCTTCTTATTTTAGGGCAAAAAGTCAGAAATTCCAATTAATTTTGGGGAAAAATGCAGAAATTTCCCTTATTTTCGGGCAAAAACACAGGAATGCCTTTAATTTTGCGGCAAAAATGCAGAAATTCCCCTAATTTTGGGGCAAATGGCAGAAATTCCTTTTATTGTGGGGCAAAATTGCTGCAATTTCCCTTTTTTGGGACAAAATTGCAAAAATTTCTCTTATTTTGGGGCAAAATTATCAGAAATTCCCCTTTTTTCAGGTCAAAAATGCAGAAATACCACATACTTGGTGTCAAACATGCAGGAATTACCCCTATTTTAGGGCAAAAATACTGAAATTCCCCATTTTTTGTGCCAAAAAGGCAGAAATTTCCCTTATTTTGGGCAAAAATGCAGAAATTCCCCTTATTTTGGAACAAAATTGAAGAAATTCCCCTTTTTTTGTTTCAAAAAGGCAGAAATTCCCTTTATTTTGGAGCACAAATGAAGAAAATTCCCTTATTTTGTTGCAAAATTGCATTAATTTCTCTTATTATAGGGTAAAAAGGTAGAATTTCCCCTAATTATAGGACAAAATTGCAGAAATTTCCATAATTTTAGGGCAAAATTGCAGAAATTTCCTTTATTTTGGGACAAAATTGCAGAAATTCCCTTAATTTTGAAAAAAAATTGCAGAAATTCCCCTTATTTTGGAGCAAAAATGCAGAACTTTCCCTTATTTTATGCAAAAAATACAGAAATTACCCTTATTTAAGGCAAAAAGACTAAATTCCCCTAATTTGGGGGCAAAAAGGCAGAAATTACCCTAATTTTGAAGCAAAAGGCAGAAATTCCCCTTATTGTGGGGCAAAATTGCTGAAATTTCCTTTTTTTGAGACAAAATTGCAGAAATTTCTCTTATTTTGGGGCAAAATTGCAGAAATTCAGCTTATTTGGGGTCAAAAATGCAGAAATTACCCTTATTTTAGGGTTAAAAGCCTGAAATTTCTTCTTTTTTGCGCCAAAAAGGCAGAAATTCCCCTTATTTTGGGGCAAAAATGCAGAAATTCCCTTACTTTGGAACAAAATTGCAGAAATTCCCCTTTTTTGTTTCAAAAAGGCAGAAATTCCCTATATTTTGGAGCAAAAATGCAGAAAATTCCCTTATTTTGGTGCAAAATTGCATAAATTTCCCTTATTATAGGGTAAAAAAGCAGAAATTCCCCTAATTATAGGGCAAAATTGCAGAAATTTCCCTTATTTTGGGGCAAAATTGCAGAAATTCCCCTAATTTTCGAGCAAAAAAGCAGAAATTTTCCTTTTTTGGGTCAAAAAGGTAGAAATTTCTTTATTTTGAGGCAAATTGCAGAAATTTCCTTTATTTTGGCGCAAAAATTCTGTAATGCTTCTAATTTTGGGGCAAAAATCAGAAATTCCATTAATTTTGGGGCAAAAAGGCAGAAATTCCCCTTATTGTGGGCAATATTGCTGAAATTTCCCTTTTTTGGGACAAAATTGCAGAAATTTCCTTTATTTTGGGACAAAATTGCAGAAATTCCCCTAATTTTGAAAAAAAATTGCAGAAATTCTTCTTATTTTGGAGCAAAAATGCAGAAATTTCTCTTATTTTAAGCAAAAAATACAGAAATTACCCTTATTTAAGGCAAAAAGTCTAAATTACCCTAATTTGGGGGCAAAAAGGCAGAAATTACCCTAATTTTGAAGCAAAAGGCAGAAATTCCCCTTATTGTGGGGCAAAATTGCTGAAATTTCCTTTTTTTGAGACAAAATTGCAGAAATTTCTCTTATTTTGGGGCAAAATTGCAGAAATTCAGCTTATTTGGGGTCAAAAATGCAGAAATTACCCTTATTTTAGGGTAAAAAGACTAAAATTTTCCCTTTTTTTCGCCAAAAAGGCAGAAATTCCCCTTATTTTGGGGCAAAAATGCAGAAATTCCCCTTATTTTGGAACAAAATTGCAGAAATTCCACTTTTTTGTTTCAAAAAGGCAGAAATTCCCTATATTTTGGAGCAAAAATGCAGAAAATTCCCTAATTTTGGTGCAAAATTGCATAAATTTCCCTTATTATAGAGTAAAAAGGCAGAAATTCCCCTAATTATAGGGCAAAATTGCAGAAATTTCCCTTATTTTGGGGCAAAATTGCAGAAATTCCCATAATTTTAGGACAAAATTGCAGAAATTTCCCTTATTTTGGGGCAATATTGCAGAAATTCCCCTAATATAGGAGCAAAAATGCAGAAATTTTCCTTTTTTGGGTCAAAAAGGCAGAAATTTCTTTATTTTGAGGCAAATTGCAGAAATTTCCCTTATTTTGGGACAAAATTGCAGAAATTCCCCTAATTTTGGAGCAAAAATGCAGAAATTTTCCATTTTTGGGTCAACAAGTCAGAAATTTCTTTATTTTGAGGCAAATTGCAGAAATTTCCCTTATTTTGGCGCAAAAATTCTGTAATGCTTCTAATTTTGGGGCAAAAATCAGAAATTCTATTAATTTTGGGGCAAAAAGGCAGAAATTCCCCTTATTGTGGGCAATATTGCTGAAATTTCCCTTTTTTGGGACAAAATTGCAGAAATTTTCCTTATTTTTGGGCAAAATTGCAGAAATTTCTCTTATCTTGTGGCAAAAATACAGAAATTCCTTTTATTTCAGGTCAAAAAGACAGAAATTACGCTTTCGTGGGGGCAAATTCCAGAAATTACCCTTATTTTGGAGAAAAAGCCTGAAATTCCTCTTATTTTGTGACAAAAAGGCAGAAATTCTTCTTATTTTAGAGCAAAAATGCAGAAATTCCACCTAATTTTGGGCAAAAATGCAGAAATTTCCCTTATTTTGGGGTAAAACACAGTAATGCCCCTAATTTTGGAGCACAAAGGTGGAAATTCCCCTAATTTTGGGGTAAAAGGGAGAAATTCCCCTTATTTTGGGGCAAAAATTCTGAAATTCCCCTTATTTTAGAGCAAAAATGCAGTAATTTTCCTTATTTTAGGGCAAAAAGACTAAAATCCTTTTATTTTGTGGCAAAAAGGCAGAAATTCCCCTTATTTTAGGGCAAAAAGGCAGAAATTCACGTTAATTTTGGTCAAAAATGCAGAAATTTTCCTTAATTTGTGGCAAAAATGCAGAAATTTCCCTTATTTTTGGCAAAATAGGCAGAAATTTCCCTTATTTTGAGGCAAAAGCTTAGAAATTTAAATTATTTTAGTATAAAATTGCAGAAACTTCCCTTATTTTGTGGCAAAAATGCAGAAATTCCCATTATTTTGGGGTAAAAAGTAAGAAATTTCTCTCACTTTGTAACAAAATTGCAGTAATTTTCCATATTTTGGGGCAAAAATGTAGTAATGCTTCTAATTTTGTGGCAAAATTCAGAAATTTCATTAATTTTGTAGCAAATTCAGAAATTTTACTAATTTTGAGGCAAAAAGGCAGAAATTCCTATTATTTTGGGGCAAAAATGCAGAAATTCTTTTTATTTTGGGGCAAAAAGGCAGAAATTCTCCTCATTTTGGGGCCAAAAGGCAGAAATTTCCCTTATTTTTGGGCAAAATTGCAGAAATTTCCCTTATCATGGGACAAAAATCCAGAAATTCCCCTCATTTTAGGTCAAAAAGGCAGAAATTCCGCTAATTTTGGGGCAAATTGCAGAAATTAAACTTATTTAAGGGAAGAAGACTGAAATTCCCTTTATTTTGTGCCAAAAAAGCAGAAATTCTTCTTATTTTAGGGCAAAAAGTCAGAAATTCCAATTAATTTTGGGGAAAAATGCAGAAATTTCCCTTATTTTCGGGCAAAAACACAGGAATGCCTTTAATTTTGCGGCAAAAATGCAGAAATTCCCCTAATTTTGGGGCAAATGGCAGAAATTCTTTTTATTGTGGGGCAAAATTGCTGCAATTTCCCTTTTTTGGGACAAAATTGCAAAAATTTCTCTTATTTTGGGGCAAAATTATCAGAAATTCCCCTTTTTTCAGGTCAAAAATGCAGAAATACCACATACTTGGTGTCAAACATGCAGGAATTACCCCTATTTTAGGGCAAAAATACTGAAATTCCCCATTTTTTGTGCCAAAAAGGCAGAAATTTCCCTTATTTTGGGCAAAAAATGCAGAAATTCCCCTTATTTTGGAACAAAATTGAAGAAATTCCCCTTTTTTTGTTTCAAAAAGGCAGAAATTCCCTTTATTTTGGAGCACAAATGAAGAAAATTCCCTTATTTTGTTGCAAAATTGCATTAATTTCTCTTATTATAGGGTAAAAAGGTAGAAATTCCCCTAATTATAGGACAAAATTGCAGAAATTTCCATAATTTTAGGGCAAAATTGCAGAAATTTCCTTTATTTTGGGACAAAATTGCAGAAATTCCCTTAATTTTGAAAAAAAATTGCAGAAATTCCCCTTATTTTGGAGCAAAAATGCAGAACTTTCCCTTATTTTAAGCAAAAAATACAGAAATTACCCTTATTTAAGGCAAAAAGACTAAATTCCCCTAATTTGGGGGCAAAAAGGCAGAAATTACCCTAATTTTGAAGCAAAAGGCAGAAATTCCCCTTATTGTGGGGCAAAATTGCTGAAATTTCCTTTTTTTGAGACAAAATTGCAGAAATTTCTCTTATTTTGGGGCAAAATTGCAGAAATTCAGCTTATTTGGGGTCAAAAATGCAGAAATTACCCTTATTTTAGGGTAAAAAGACTGAAATTTCTCCTTTTTTGCGCCAAAAAGGCAGAAATTCCCCTTATTTTGGGGCAAAAATGCAGAAATTCCCTTACTTTGGAACAAAATTGCAGAAATTCCCCTTTTTTGTTTCAAAAAGGCAGAAATTCCCTATATTTTGGAGCAAAAATGCAGAAAATTCCCTTATTTTGGTGCAAAATTGCATAAATTTCCCTTATTATAGGGTAAAAAAGCAGAAATTCCCCTAATTATAGGGCAAAATTGCAGAAATTTCCCTTATTTTGGGGCAAAATTGCAGAAATTCCCCTAATTTTCGAGCAAAAAAGCAGAAATTTTCCTTTTTTGGGTCAAAAAGGTAGAAATTTCTTTATTTTGAGGCAAATTGCAGAAATTTCCTTTATTTTGGCGCAAAAATTCTGTAATGCTTCTAATTTTGGGGCAAAAATCAGAAATTCCATTAATTTTGGGGCAAAAAGGCAGAAATTCCCCTTATTGTGGGCAATATTGCTGAAATTTCCCTTTTTTGGGACAAAATTGCAGAAATTTCCCTTATTTTTGGGCAAAATTGCAGAAATTTCACTTATCTTGTGGCAAAAATACAGAAATTCCTTTTATTTCAGGTCAAAAAATAGAAATTATGCTTTCTTGGGGGCAAATTCCAGAAATTACCCTTATTTTGGAGAAAAAGCCTGAAATTCCTCTTATTTTGTGACAAAAAGGCAGAAATTCTTCTTATTTTAGAGCAAAAATGCAGAAATTTCACATAATTTTGGGCAAAAATGCAGAAATTTCCCTTGTTTTCGGGCAAAATTGCAGAAAATTCCCTTATCATGGGACAAAAATCCAGAAATTCCCCTCATTTTAGGTCAAAAAGGCAGAAATTCCGCTAATTTGGAGGCAAATTGCAGAAATTAAACATATTTAAGGGAAGAAGACTGAAATTCCCCTTATTTTGTGCCAAAAATGCAGAAATTCTTCTTATTTTAGGGCAAAAAGTCAGAAATTCCAATTAATTTTGGGGAAAAATGCAGAAATTTCACTTATTTTGGGGCAAAAACACAGGAATGCCTTTAATTTTGCGGCAAAAATGCAGAAATACCCTAATTTTGGGGCAAATGGCAGAAATTCCCCATACTGTGGGGCAAAATTGCTGCAATTTCCCTTTTTTGGGACAAAAATGCAAAAATTTCTCTTATTTTGGGGCAAAATTATCAGAAATTCCCCTTATTTCAGGTCAAAAATGCAGAAATACCGCATACTTCGTGTCAAAAATGCAGAAATTACCCCTATTTTAGGGCAAAAATACTAAAATTCCCCATTTTTGTGCCAAAAAGGCAGAAATTTCCCTTATTTTGGGCAAAAATGCAGAAATTCCACTTATTTTGGAACAAAATTGAAGAAATTCCCCTTTTTTTGTTTCAAAAAGGCAGAAATTCCCTTTATTTTGGAGCACAAATGAAGAAAATTCCCTTATTTTGTTGCAAAATTGCATTAATTTCTCTTATTATAGGGTAAAAAGGCAGAAATTCCCCTAATTATAGGACAAAATTGCAGAAATTTCCATTATGTTGCGGCAAAATTGCAGAAATTCCCATAATTTTAGGGCAAAATTGCAGAAATTTCCTTTATTTTGGGACAAAATTGCAGAAATTCCCCTAATTTTGAAAAAAAATTGCAGATATTCTTCTTATTTTGGAGCAAAAATGCAGAAATTTCTCTTATTTTAAGCAAAAAATACAGAAATTACCCTTATTTAAGGCAAAAAGACTAAATTACCCTAATTTGGGGGCAAAAAGGCAGAAATTACCCTAATTTTGAAGCAAAAGGCAGAAATTCCCCTTATTGTGGGGCAAAATTGCTGAAATTTCCTTTTTTTGAGACAAAATTGCAGAAATTTCTCTTATTTTGGGGCAAAATTGCAGAAATTCAGCTTATTTGGGGTCAAAAATGCAGAAATTACCCTTATTTTAGGGTAAAAAGACTAAAATTTTCCCTTTTTTTTCGCCAAAAAGGCAGAAATTCCCCTTATTTTGGGGCAAAAATGCAGAAATTCCCCTTATTTTGGAACAAAATTGCAGAAATTCCCCTTTTTTGTTTCAAAAAGGCAGAAATTCCCTATATTTTGGAGCAAAAATGCAGAAAATTCCCTAATTTTGGTGCAAAATTGCATAAATTTCCCTTATTATAGAGTAAAAAGGCAGAAATTCCCCTAATTATAGGGCAAAATTGCAGAAATTTCCCTTATTTTGGGGCAAAATTGCAGAAATTCCCATAATTTTAGGACAAAATTGCAGAAATTTCCCTTATTTTGGGGCAATATTGCAGAAATTCCCCTAATATAGGAGCAAAAATGCAGAAATTTTCCTTTTTTGGGTCAAAAAGGCAGAAATTTCTTTATTTTGAGGCAAATTGCAGAAATTTCCCTTATTTTGGGACAAAATTGCAGAAATTCCCCTAATTTTGGAGCAAAAATGCAGAAATTTTCCATTTTTGGGTCAACAAGTCAGAAATTTCTTTATTTTGAGGCAAATTGCAGAAATTTCCCTTATTTTGGCGCAAAAATTCTGTAATGCTTCTAATTTTGGGGCAAAAATCAGAAATTCTATTAATTTTGGGGCAAAAAGGCAGAAATTCCCCTTATTGTGGGCAATATTGCTGAAATTTCCCTTTTTTGGGACAAAATTGCAGAAATTTTCCTTATTTTTGGGCAAAATTGCAGAAATTTCTCTTATCTTGTGGCAAAAATACAGAAATTCCTTTTATTTCAGGTCAAAAAGACAGAAATTACGCTTTCGTGGGGGCAAATTCCAGAAATTACCCTTATTTTGGAGAAAAAGCCTGAAATTCCTCTTATTTTGTGACAAAAAGGCAGAAATTCTTCTTATTTTAGAGCAAAAATGCAGAAATTCCACCTAATTTTGGGCAAAAATGCAGAAATTTCCCTTATTTTGGGGTAAAACACAGTAATGCCCCTAATTTTGGAGCACAAAGGTGGAAATTCCCCTAATTTTGGGGTAAAAGGGAGAAATTCCCCTTATTTTGGGGCAAAAATTCTGAAATTCCCCTTATTTTAGAGCAAAAATGCAGTAATTTTCCTTATTTTAGGGCAAAAAGACTAAAATCCTTTTATTTTGTGGCAAAAAGGCAGAAATTCCCCTTATTTTAGGGCAAAAAGGCAGAAATTCACGTTAATTTTGGTCAAAAATGCAGAAATTTTCCTTAATTTGTGGCAAAAATGCAGAAATTTCCCTTATTTTTGGCAAAATAGGCAGAAATTTCCCTTATTTTGAGGCAAAAGCTTAGAAATTTAAATTATTTTAGTATAAAATTGCAGAAACTTCCCTTATTTTGTGGCAAAAATGCAGAAATTCCCATTATTTTGGGGTAAAAAGTAAGAAATTTCTCTCACTTTGTAACAAAATTGCAGTAATTTTCCATATTTTGGGGCAAAAATGTAGTAATGCTTCTAATTTTGTGGCAAAATTCAGAAATTTCATTAATTTTGTAGCAAATTCAGAAATTTTACTAATTTTGAGGCAAAAAGGCAGAAATTCCTATTATTTTGGGGCAAAAATGCAGAAATTCTTTTTATTTTGGGGCAAAAAGGCAGAAATTCTCCTCATTTTGGGGCCAAAAGGCAGAAATTTCCCTTATTTTTGGGCAAAATTGCAGAAATTTCCCTTATCATGGGACAAAAATCCAGAAATTCCCCTCATTTTAGGTCAAAAAGGCAGAAATTCCGCTAATTTTGGGGCAAATTGCAGAAATTAAACTTATTTAAGGGAAGAAGACTGAAATTCCCTTTATTTTGTGCCAAAAAAGCAGAAATTCTTCTTATTTTAGGGCAAAAAGTCAGAAATTCCAATTAATTTTGGGGAAAAATGCAGAAATTTCCCTTATTTTCGGGCAAAAACACAGGAATGCCTTTAATTTTGCGGCAAAAATGCAGAAATTCCCCTAATTTTGGGGCAAATGGCAGAAATTCCTTTTATTGTGGGGCAAAATTGCTGCAATTTCCCTTTTTTGGGACAAAATTGCAAAAATTTCTCTTATTTTGGGGCAAAATTATCAGAAATTCCCCTTTTTTCAGGTCAAAAATGCAGAAATACCACATACTTGGTGTCAAACATGCAGGAATTACCCCTATTTTAGGGCAAAAATACTGAAATTCCCCATTTTTTGTGCCAAAAAGGCAGAAATTTCCCTTATTTTGGGCAAAAATGCAGAAATTCCCCTTATTTTGGAACAAAATTGAAGAAATTCCCCTTTTTTTGTTTCAAAAAGGCAGAAATTCCCTTTATTTTGGAGCACAAATGAAGAAAATTCCCTTATTTTGTTGCAAAATTGCATTAATTTCTCTTATTATAGGGTAAAAAGGTAGAAATTCCCCTAATTATAGGACAAAATTGCAGAAATTTCCATAATTTTAGGGCAAAATTGCAGAAATTTCCTTTATTTTGGGACAAAATTGCAGAAATTCCCTTAATTTTGAAAAAAAATTGCAGAAATTCCCCTTATTTTGGAGCAAAAATGCAGAACTTTCCCTTATTTTAAGCAAAAAATACAGAAATTACCCTTATTTAAGGCAAAAAGACTAAATTCCCCTAATTTGGGGGCAAAAAGGCAGAAATTACCCTAATTTTGAAGCAAAAGGCAGAAATTCCCCTTATTGTGGGGCAAAATTGCTGAAATTTCCTTTTTTTGAGACAAAATTGCAGAAATTTCTCTTATTTTGGGGCAAAATTGCAGAAATTCAGCTTATTTGGGGTCAAAAATGCAGAAATTACCCTTATTTTAGGGTAAAAAGACTGAAATTTCTCCTTTTTTGCGCCAAAAAGGCAGAAATTCCCCTTATTTTGGGGCAAAAATGCAGAAATTCCCTTACTTTGGAACAAAATTGCAGAAATTCCCCTTTTTTGTTTCAAAAAGGCGGAAATTCCCTATATTTTGGAGCAAAAATGCAGAAAATTCCCTTATTTTGGTGCAAAATTGCATAAATTTCCCTTATTATAGGGTAAAAAAGCAGAAATTCCCCTAATTATAGGGCAAAATTGCAGAAATTTCCCTTATTTTGGGGCAAAATTGCAGAAATTCCCCTAATTTTCGAGCAAAAAAGCAGAAATTTTCCTTTTTTGGGTCAAAAAGGTAGAAATTTCTTTATTTTGAGGCAAATTGCAGAAATTTCCTTTATTTTGGCGCAAAAATTCTGTAATGCTTCTAATTTTGGGGCAAAAATCAGAAATTCCATTAATTTTGGGGCAAAAAGGCAGAAATTCCCCTTATTGTGGGCAATATTGCTGAAATTTCCCTTTTTTGGGACAAAATTGCAGAAATTTCCCTTATTTTTGGGCAAAATTGCAGAAATTTCACTTATCTTGTGGCAAAAATACAGAAATTCCTTTTATTTCAGGTCAAAAAATAGAAATTATGCTTTCTTGGGGGCAAATTCCAGAAATTACCCTTATTTTGGAGAAAAAGCCTGAAATTCCTCTTATTTTGTGACAAAAAGGCAGAAATTCTTCTTATTTTAGAGCAAAAATGCAGAAATTTCACATAATTTTGGGCAAAAATGCAGAAATTTCCCTTGTTTTCGGGCAAAATTGCAGAAAATTCCCTTATCATGGGACAAAAATCCAGAAATTCCCCTCATTTTAGGTCAAAAAGGCAGAAATTCCGCTAATTTGGAGGCAAATTGCAGAAATTAAACATATTTAAGGGAAGAAGAGTGAAATTCCCCTTATTTTGTGCCAAAAATGCAGAAATTCTTCTTATTTTAGGGCAAAAAGTCAGAAATTCCAATTAATTTTGGGGAAAAATGCAGAAATTTCACTTATTTTGGGGCAAAAACACAGGAATGCCTTTAATTTTGCGGCAAAAATGCAGAAATACCCTAATTTTGGGGCAAATGGCAGAAATTCCCCATACTGTGGGGCAAAATTGCTGCAATTTCCCTTTTTTGGGACAAAAATGCAAAAATTTCTCTTATTTTGGGGCAAAATTATCAGAAATTCCCCTTATTTCAGGTCAAAAATGCAGAAATACCGCATACTTCGTGTCAAAAATGCAGAAATTACCCCTATTTTAGGGCAAAAATACTAAAATTCCCCATTTTTGTGCCAAAAAGGCAGAAATTTCCCTTATTTTGGGCAAAAATGCAGAAATTCCACTTATTTTGGAACAAAATTGAAGAAATTCCACTTTTTTTGTTTCAAAAAGGCAGAAATTCCCTTTATTTTGGAGCACAAATGAAGAAAATTCCCTTATTTTGTTGCAAAATTGCATTAATTTCTCTTATTATAGGGTAAAAAGGCAGAAATTCCCCTAATTATAGGACAAAATTGCAGAAATTCCCATAATTTTAGGGCAAAATTGCAGAAATTTCCTTTATTTTGGGACAAAATTGCAGAAATTCCCCTAATTTTGAAAAAAAATTGCAGAAATTCTTCTTATTTTGGAGCAAAAATGCAGAAATTTCTCTTATTTTAAGCAAAAAATACAGAAATTACCCTTATTTAAGGCAAAAAGACTAAATTACCCTAATTTGGGGGCAAAAAGGCAGAAATTACCCTAATTTTGAAGCAAAAGGCAGAAATTCCCCTTATTGTGGGGCAAAATTGCTGAAATTTCCTTTTTTTGAGACAAAATTGCAGAAATTTCTCTTATTTTGGGGCAAAATTGCAGAAATTCAGCTTATTTGGGGTCAAAAATGCAGAAATTACCCTTATTTTAGGGTAAAAAGACTAAAATTTTTCCTTTTTTTCGCCAAAAAGGCAGAAATTCCCCTTATTTTGGGGCAAAAATGCAGAAATTCCCCTTATTTTGGAACAAAATTGCAGAAATTCCACTTTTTTGTTTCAAAAAGGCAGAAATTCCCTATATTTTGGAGCAAAAATGCAGAAAATTCCCTAATTTTGGTGCAAAATTGCATAAATTTCCCTTATTATAGAGTAAAAAGGCAGAAATTCCCCTAATTATAGGGCAAAATTGCAGAAATTTCCCTTATTTTGGGGCAAAATTGCAGAAATTCCCATAATTTTAGGACAAAATTGCAGAAATTTCCCTTATTTTGGGGCAATATTGCAGAAATTCCCCTAATATAGGAGCAAAAATGCAGAAATTTTCCTTTTTTGGGTCAAAAAGGCAGAAATTTCTTTATTTTGAGGCAAATTGCAGAAATTTCCCTTATTTTGGGACAAAATTGCAGAAATTCCCCTAATTTTGGAGCAAAAATGCAGAAATTTTCCATTTTTGGGTCAACAAGTCAGAAATTTCTTTATTTTGAGGCAAATTGCAGAAATTTCCCTTATTTTGGCGCAAAAATTCTGTAATGCTTCTAATTTTGGGGCAAAAATCAGAAATTCTATTAATTTTGGGGCAAAAAGGCAGAAATTCCCCTTATTGTGGGCAATATTGCTGAAATTTCCCTTTTTTGGGACAAAATTGCAGAAATTTTCCTTATTTTTGGGCAAAATTGCAGAAATTTCTCTTATCTTGTGGCAAAAATACAGAAATTCCTTTTATTTCAGGTCAAAAAGACAGAAATTACGCTTTCGTGGGGGCAAATTCCAGAAATTACCCTTATTTTGGAGAAAAAGCCTGAAATTCCTCTTATTTTGTGACAAAAAGGCAGAAATTCTTCTTATTTTAGAGCAAAAATGCAGAAATTCCACCTAATTTTGGGCAAAAATGCAGAAATTTCCCTTATTTTGGGGTAAAACACAGTAATGCCCCTAATTTTGGAGCACAAAGGTGGAAATTCCCCTAATTTTGGGGTAAAAGGGAGAAATTCCCCTTATTTTGGGGCAAAAATTCTGAAATTCCCCTTATTTTAGAGCAAAAATGCAGTAATTTTCCTTATTTTAGGGCAAAAAGACTAAAATCCTTTTATTTTGTGGCAAAAAGGCAGAAATTCCCCTTATTTTAGGGCAAAAAGGCAGAAATTCACGTTAATTTTGGTCAAAAATGCAGAAATTTTCCTTAATTTGTGGCAAAAATGCAGAAATTTCCCTTATTTTTGGCAAAATAGGCAGAAATTTCCCTTATTTTGAGGCAAAAGCTTAGAAATTTAAATTATTTTAGTATAAAATTGCAGAAACTTCCCTTATTTTGTGGCAAAAATGCAGAAATTCCCATTATTTTGGGGTAAAAAGTAAGAAATTTCTCTCACTTTGTAACAAAATTGCAGTAATTTTCCATATTTTGGGGCAAAAATGTAGTAATGCTTCTAATTTTGTGGCAAAATTCAGAAATTTCATTAATTTTGTAGCAAATTCAGAAATTTTACTAATTTTGAGGCAAAAAGGCAGAAATTCCTATTATTTTGGGGCAAAAATGCAGAAATTCTTTTTATTTTGGGGCAAAAAGGCAGAAATTCTCCTCATTTTGGGGCCAAAAGGCAGAAATTTCCCTTATTTTTGGGCAAAATTGCAGAAATTTCCCTTATCATGGGACAAAAATCCAGAAATTCCCCTCATTTTAGGTCAAAAAGGCAGAAATTCCGCTAATTTTGGGGCAAATTGCAGAAATTAAACTTATTTAAGGGAAGAAGACTGAAATTCCCTTTATTTTGTGCCAAAAAAGCAGAAATTCTTATTTTAGGGCAAAAAGTCAGAAATTCCAATTAATTTTGGGGAAAAATGCAGAAATTTCCCTTATTTTTGGGCAAAAACACAGTAATGCCTTTAATTTTGCGGCAAAAATGCAGAAATTCCCCTAATTTTGGGGCAAATGGCAGAAATTCCTTTTATTGTGGGGCAAAATTGCTGCAATTTCCCTTTTTTGGGACAAAATTGCAAAAATTTCTCTTATTTTGGGGCAAAATTATCAGAAATTCCCCTTTTTTCAGGTCAAAAATGCAGAAATACCACATACTTGGTGTCAAACATGCAGGAATTACCCCTATTTTAGGGCAAAAATACTGAAATTCCCCATTTTTTGTGCCAAAAAGGCAGAAATTTCCCTTATTTTGGGCAAAAAATGCAGAAATTCCCCTTATTTTGGAACAAAATTGAAGAAATTCCCCTTTTTTTGTTTCAAAAAGGCAGAAATTCCCTTTATTTTGGAGCACAAATGAAGAAAATTCCCTTATTTTGTTGCAAAATTGCATTAATTTCTCTTATTATAGGGTAAAAAGGTAGAAATTCCCCTAATTATAGGACAAAATTGCAGAAATTTCCATAATTTTAGGGCATAATTGCAGAAATTTCCTTTATTTTGGGACAAAATTGCAGAAATTCCCTTAATTTTGAAAAAAAATTGCAGAAATTCCCCTTATTTTGGAGCAAAAATGCAGAACTTTCCCTTATTTTAAGCAAAAAATACAGAAATTACCCTTATTTAAGGCAAAAAGACTAAATTCCCCTAATTTGGGGGCAAAAAGGCAGAAATTACCCTAATTTTGAAGCAAAAGGCAGAAATTCCCCTTATTGTGGGGCAAAATTGCTGAAATTTCCTTTTTTTTGAGACAAAATTGCAGAAATTTCTCTTATTTTGGGGCAAAATTGCAGAAATTCAGCTTATTTGGGGTCAAAAATGCAGAAATTACCCTTATTTTAGGGTAAAAAGACTGAAATTTCTCCTTTTTTGCGCCAAAAAGGCAGAAATTCCCCTTATTTTGGGGCAAAAATGCAGAAATTCCCTTACTTTGGAACAAAATTGCAGAAATTCCCCTTTTTTGTTTCAAAAAGGCGGAAATTCCCTATATTTTGGAGCAAAAATGCAGAAAATTCCCTTATTTTGGTGCAAAATTGCATAAATTTCCCTTATTATAGGGTAAAAAAGCAGAAATTCCCCTAATTATAGGGCAAAATTGCAGAAATTTCCCTTATTTTGGGGCAAAATTGCAGAAATTCCCCTAATTTTCGAGCAAAAAAGCAGAAATTTTCCTTTTTTGGGTCAAAAAGGTAGAAATTTCTTTATTTTGAGGCAAATTGCAGAAATTTCCTTTATTTTGGCGCAAAAATTCTGTAATGCTTCTAATTTTGGGGCAAAAATCAGAAATTCCATTAATTTTGGGGCAAAAAGGCAGAAATTCCCCTTATTGTGGGCAATATTGCTGAAATTTCCCTTTTTTGGGACAAAATTGCAGAAATTTCCCTTATTTTTGGGCAAAATTGCAGAAATTTCACTTATCTTGTGGCAAAAATACAGAAATTCCTTTTATTTCAGGTCAAAAAATAGAAATTATGCTTTCTTGGGGGCAAATTCCAGAAATTACCCTTATTTTGGAGAAAAAGCCTGAAATTCCTCTTATTTTGTGACAAAAAGGCAGAAATTCTTCTTATTTTAGAGCAAAAATGCAGAAATTTCACATAATTTTGGGCAAAAATGCAGAAATTTCCCTTATTTTCGGGCAAAATTGCAGAAAATTCCCTTATCATGGGACAAAAATCCAGAAATTCCCCTCATTTTAGGTCAAAAAGGCAGAAATTCCGCTAATTTGGAGGCAAATTGCAGAAATTAAACATATTTAAGGGAAGAAGACTGAAATTCCCCTTATTTTGTGCCAAAAATGCAGAAATTCTTCTTATTTTAGGGCAAAAAGTCAGAAATTCCAATTAATTTTGGGGAAAAATGCAGAAATTTCACTTATTTTGGGGCAAAAACACAGGAATGCCTTTAATTTTGCGGCAAAAATGCAGAAATACCCTAATTTTGGGGCAAATGGCAGAAATTCCCCATACTGTGGGGCAAAATTGCTGCAATTTCCCTTTTTTGGGACAAAAATGCAAAAATTTCTCTTATTTTGGGGCAAAATTATCAGAAATTCCCCTTATTTCAGGTCAAAAATGCAGAAATACCGCATACTTCGTGTCAAAAATGCAGAAATTACCCCTATTTTAGGGCAAAAATACTAAAATTCCCCATTTTTGTGCCAAAAAGGCAGAAATTTCCCTTATTTTGGGCAAAAATGCAGAAATTCCCCTTATTTTGGAACAAAATTGAAGAAATTCCCCTTTTTTTGTTTCAAAAAGGCAGAAATTCCCTTTATTTTGGAGCACAAATGAAGAAAATTCCCTTATTTTGTTGCAAAATTGCATTAATTTCTCTTATTATAGGGTAAAAAGGCAGAAATTCCCCTAATTATAGGACAAAATTGCAGAAATTTCCATTATGTTGCGGCAAAATTGCAGAAATTCCCATAATTTTAGGGCAAAATTGCAGAAATTTCCTTTATTTTGGGACAAAATTGCAGAAATTCCCCTAATTTTGAAAAAAAATTGCAGAAATTCTTCTTATTTTGGAGCAAAAATGCAGAAATTTCTCTTATTTTAAGCAAAAAATACAGAAATTACCCTTATTTAAGGCAAAAAGACTAAATTACCCTAATTTGGGGGCAAAAAGGCAGAAATTACCCTAATTTTGAAGCAAAAGGCAGAAATTCCCCTTATTGTGGGGCAAAATTGCTGAAATTTCCTTTTTTTGAGACAAAATTGCAGAAATTTCTCTTATTTTGGGGCAAAATTGCAGAAATTCAGCTTATTTGGGGTCAAAAATGCAGAAATTACCCTTATTTTAGGGTAAAAAGACTAAAATTTTTCCTTTTTTTCGCCAAAAAGGCAGAAATTCCCCTTATTTTGGGGCAAAAATGCAGAAATTCCCCTTATTTTGGAACAAAATTGCAGAAATTCCCCTTTTTTGTTTCAAAAAGGCAGAAATTCCCTATATTTTGGAGCAAAAATGCAGAAAATTCCCTAATTTTGGTGCAAAATTGCATAAATTTCCCTTATTATAGAGTAAAAAGGCAGAAATTCCCCTAATTATAGGGCAAAATTGCAGAAATTTCCCTTATTTTGGGGCAAAATTGCAGAAATTCCCATAATTTTAGGACAAAATTGCAGAAATTTCCCTTATTTTGGGGCAATATTGCAGAAATTCCCCTAATATAGGAGCAAAAATGCAGAAATTTTCCTTTTTTGGGTCAAAAAGGCAGAAATTTCTTTATTTTGAGGCAAATTGCAGAAATTTCCCTTATTTTGGGACAAAATTGCAGAAATTCCCCTAATTTTGGAGCAAAAATGCAGAAATTTTCCATTTTTGGGTCAACAAGTCAGAAATTTCTTTATTTTGAGGCAAATTGCAGAAATTTCCCTTATTTTGGCGCAAAAATTCTGTAATGCTTCTAATTTTGGGGCAAAAATCAGAAATTCTATTAATTTTGGGGCAAAAAGGCAGAAATTCCCCTTATTGTGGGCAATATTGCTGAAATTTCCCTTTTTTGGGACAAAATTGCAGAAATTTTCCTTATTTTTGGGCAAAATTGCAGAAATTTCTCTTATCTTGTGGCAAAAATACAGAAATTCCTTTTATTTCAGGTCAAAAAGACAGAAATTACGCTTTCGTGGGGGCAAATTCCAGAAATTACCCTTATTTTGGAGAAAAAGCCTGAAATTCCTCTTATTTTGTGACAAAAAGGCAGAAATTCTTCTTATTTTAGAGCAAAAATGCAGAAATTCCACCTAATTTTGGGCAAAAATGCAGAAATTTCCCTTATTTTGGGGTAAAACACAGTAATGCCCCTAATTTTGGAGCACAAAGGTGGAAATTCCCCTAATTTTGGGGTAAAAGGGAGAAATTCCCCTTATTTTGGGGCAAAAATTCTGAAATTCCCCTTATTTTAGAGCAAAAATGCAGTAATTTTCCTTATTTTAGGGCAAAAAGACTAAAATCCTTTTATTTTGTGGCAAAAAGGCAGAAATTCCCCTTATTTTAGGGCAAAAAGGCAGAAATTCACGTTAATTTTGGTCAAAAATGCAGAAATTTTCCTTAATTTGTGGCAAAAATGCAGAAATTTCCCTTATTTTTGGCAAAATAGGCAGAAATTTCCCTTATTTTGAGGCAAAAGCTTAGAAATTTAAATTATTTTAGTATAAAATTGCAGAAACTTCCCTTATTTTGTGGCAAAAATGCAGAAATTCCCATTATTTTGGGGTAAAAAGTAAGAAATTTCTCTCACTTTGTAACAAAATTGCAGTAATTTTCCATATTTTGGGGCAAAAATGTAGTAATGCTTCTAATTTTGTGGCAAAATTCAGAAATTTCATTATTTTTGTAGCAAATTCAGAAATTTTACTAATTTTGAGGCAAAAAGGCAGAAATTCCTATTATTTTGGGGCAACAATGCAGAAATTCTTTTTATTTTGGGGCAAAAAGGCAGAAATTCTCCTCATTTTGGGGCCAAAAGGCAGAAATTTCCCTTATTTTTGGGCAAAATTGCAGAAATTTCCCTTATCATGGGACAAAAATCCAGAAATTCCCCTCATTTTAGGTCAAAAAGGCAGAAATTCCGCTAATTTTGGGGCAAATTGCAGAAATTAAACTTATTTAAGGGAAGAAGACTGAAATTCCCTTTATTTTGTGCCAAAAAAGCAGAAATTCTTCTTATTTTAGGGCAAAAAGTCAGAAATTCCAATTAATTTTGGGGAAAAATGCAGAAATTTCCCTTATTTTCGGGCAAAAACACAGGAATGCCTTTAATTTTGCGGCAAAAATGCAGAAATTCCCCTAATTTTGGGGCAAATGGCAGAAATTCCTTTTATTGTGGGGCAAAATTGCTGCAATTTCCCTTTTTTGGGACAAAATTGCAAAAATTTCTCTTATTTTGGGGCAAAATTATCAGAAATTCCCCTTTTTTCAGGTCAAAAATGCAGAAATACCACATACTTGGTGTCAAACATGCAGGAATTACCCCTATTTTAGGGCAAAAATACTGAAATTCCCCATTTTTTGTGCCAAAAAGGCAGAAATTTCCCTTATTTTGGGCAAAAAATGCAGAAATTCCCCTTATTTTGGAACAAAATTGAAGAAATTCCCCTTTTTTTGTTTCAAAAAGGCAGAAATTCCCTTTATTTTGGAGCACAAATGAAGAAAATTCCCTTATTTTGTTGCAAAATTGCATTAATTTCTCTTATTATAGGGTAAAAAGGTAGAAATTCCCCTAATTATAGGACAAAATTGCAGAAATTTCCATAATTTTAGGGCAAAATTGCAGAAATTTCCTTTATTTTGGGACAAAATTGCAGAAATTCCCTTAATTTTGAAAAAAAATTGCAGAAATTCCCCTTATTTTGGAGCAAAAATGCAGAACTTTCCCTTATTTTAAGCAAAAAATACAGAAATTACCCTTATTTAAGGCAAAAAGACTAAATTCCCCTAATTTGGGGGCAAAAAGGCAGAAATTACCCTAATTTTGAAGCAAAAGGCAGAAATTCCCCTTATTGTGGGGCAAAATTGCTGAAATTTCCTTTTTTTGAGACAAAATTGCAGAAATTTCTCTTATTTTGGGGCAAAATTGCAGAAATTCAGCTTATTTGGGGTAAAAAATGCAGAAATTACCCTTATTTTAGGGTAAAAAGACTGAAATTTCTCCTTTTTTGCGCCAAAAAGGCAGAAATTCCCCTTATTTTGGGGCAAAAATGCAGAAATTCCCTTACTTTGGAACAAAATTGCAGAAATTCCCCTTTTTTGTTTCAAAAAGGCAGAAATTCCCTATATTTTGGAGCAAAAATGCAGAAAATTCCCTTATTTTGGTGCAAAATTGCATAAATTTCCCTTATTATAGGGTAAAAAAGCAGAAATTCCCCTAATTATAGGGCAAAATTGCAGAAATTTCCCTTATTTTGGGGCAAAATTGCAGAAATTCCCCTAATTTTCGAGCAAAAAAGCAGAAATTTTCCTTTTTTGGGTCAAAAAGGTAGAAATTTCTTTATTTTGAGGCAAATTGCAGAAATTTCCTTTATTTTGGCGCAAAAATTCTGTAATGCTTCTAATTTTGGGGCAAAAATCAGAAATTCCATTAATTTTGGGGCAAAAAGGCAGAAATTCCCCTTATTGTGGGCAATATTGCTGAAATTTCCCTTTTTTGGGACAAAATTGCAGAAATTTCCCTTATTTTTGGGCAAAATTGCAGAAATTTCACTTATCTTGTGGCAAAAATACAGAAATTCCTTTTATTTCAGGTCAAAAAATAGAAATTATGCTTTCTTGGGGGCAAATTCCAGAAATTACCCTTATTTTGGAGAAAAAGCCTGAAATTCCTCTTATTTTGTGACAAAAAGGCAGAAATTCTTCTTATTTTAGAGCAAAAATGCAGAAATTTCACATAATTTTGGGCAAAAATGCAGAAATTTCCCTTGTTTTCGGGCAAAATTGCAGAAAATTCCCTTATCATGGGACAAAAATCCAGAAATTCCCCTCATTTTAGGTCAAAAAGGCAGAAATTCCGCTAATTTGGAGGCAAATTGCAGAAATTAAACATATTTAAGGGAAGAAGACTGAAATTCCCCTTATTTTGTGCCAAAAATGCAGAAATTCTTCTTATTTTAGGGCAAAAAGTCAGAAATTCCAATTAATTTTGGGGAAAAATGCAGAAATTTCACTTATTTTGGGGCAAAAACACAGGAATGCCTTTAATTTTGCGGCAAAAGTGCAGAAATACCCTAATTTTGGGGCAAATGGCAGAAATTCCCCATACTGTGGGGCAAAATTGCTGCAATTTCCCTTTTTTGGGACAAAAATGCAAAAATTTCTCTTATTTTGGGGCAAAATTATCAGAAATTCCCCTTATTTCAGGTCAAAAATGCAGAAATACCGCATACTTCGTGTCAAAAATGCAGAAATTACCCCTATTTTAGGGCAAAAATACTAAAATTCCCCATTTTTGTGCCAAAAAGGCAGAAATTTCCCTTATTTTGGGCAAAAATGCAGAAATTCCACTTATTTTGGAACAAAATTGAAGAAATTCCCCTTTTTTTGTTTCAAAAAGGCAGAAATTCCCTTTATTTTGGAGCACAAATGAAGAAAATTCCCTTATTTTGTTGCAAAATTGCATTAATTTCTCTTATTATAGGGTAAAAAGGCAGAAATTCCCCTAATTATAGGACAAAATTGCAGAAATTTCCATTATGTTGCGGCAAAATTGCAGAAATTCCCATAATTTTAGGGCAAAATTGCAGAAATTTCCTTTATTTTGGGACAAAATTGCAGAAATTCCCCTAATTTTGAAAAAAAATTGCAGAAATTCTTCTTATTTTGGAGCAAAAATGCAGAAATTTCTCTTATTTTAAGCAAAAAATACAGAAATTACCCTTATTTAAGGCAAAAAGACTAAATTACCCTAATTTGGGGGCAAAAAGGCAGAAATTACCCTAATTTTGAAGCAAAAGGCAGAAATTCCCCTTATTGTGGGGCAAAATTGCTGAAATTTCCTTTTTTTGAGACAAAATTGCAGAAATTTCTCTTATTTTGGGGCAAAATTGCAGAAATTCAGCTTATTTGGGGTCAAAAATGCAGAAATTACCCTTATTTTAGGGTAAAAAGACTAAAATTTTTCCTTTTTTTCGCCAAAAAGGCAGAAATTCCCCTTATTTTGGGGCAAAAATGCAGAAATTCCCCTTATTTTGGAACAAAATTGCAGAAATTCCACTTTTTTGTTTCAAAAAGGCAGAAATTCCCTATATTTTGGAGCAAAAATGCAGAAAATTCCCTAATTTTGGTGCAAAATTGCATAAATTTCCCTTATTATAGAGTAAAAAGGCAGAAATTCCCCTAATTATAGGGCAAAATTGCAGAAATTTCCCTTATTTTGGGGCAAAATTGCAGAAATTCCCATAATTTTAGGACAAAATTGCAGAAATTTCCCTTATTTTGGGGCAATATTGCAGAAATTCCCCTAATATAGGAGCAAAAATGCAGAAATTTTCCTTTTTTGGGTCAAAAAGGCAGAAATTTCTTTATTTTGAGGCAAATTGCAGAAATTTCCCTTATTTTGGGACAAAATTGCAGAAATTCCCCTAATTTTGGAGCAAAAATGCAGAAATTTTCCATTTTTGGGTCAACAAGTCAGAAATTTCTTTATTTTGAGGCAAATTGCAGAAATTTCCCTTATTTTGGCGCAAAAATTCTGTAATGCTTCTAATTTTGGGGCAAAAATCAGAAATTCTATTAATTTTGGGGCAAAAAGGCAGAAATTCCCCTTATTGTGGGCAATATTGCTGAAATTTCCCTTTTTTGGGACAAAATTGCAGAAATTTTCCTTATTTTTGGGCAAAATTGCAGAAATTTCTCTTATCTTGTGGCAAAAATACAGAAATTCCTTTTATTTCAGGTCAAAAAGACAGAAATTACGCTTTCGTGGGGGCAAATTCCAGAAATTACCCTTATTTTGGAGAAAAAGCCTGAAATTCCTCTTATTTTGTGACAAAAAGGCAGAAATTCTTCTTATTTTAGAGCAAAAATGCAGAAATTCCACCTAATTTTGGGCAAAAATGCAGAAATTTCCCTTATTTTGGGGTAAAACACAGTAATGCCCCTAATTTTGGAGCACAAAGGTGGAAATTCCCCTAATTTTGGGGTAAAAGGGAGAAATTCCCCTTATTTTGGGGCAAAAATTCTGAAATTCCCCTTATTTTAGAGCAAAAATGCAGTAATTTTCCTTATTTTAGGGCAAAAAGACTAAAATCCTTTTATTTTGTGGCAAAAAGGCAGAAATTCCCCTTATTTTAGGGCAAAAAGGCAGAAATTCACGTTAATTTTGGTCAAAAATGCAGAAATTTTCCTTAATTTGTGGCAAAAATGCAGAAATTTCCCTTATTTTTGGCAAAATAGGCAGAAATTTCCCTTATTTTGAGGCAAAAGCTTAGAAATTTAAATTATTTTAGTATAAAATTGCAGAAACTTCCCTTATTTTGTGGCAAAAATGCAGAAATTCCCATTATTTTGGGGTAAAAAGTAAGAAATTTCTCTCACTTTGTAACAAAATTGCAGTAATTTTCCATATTTTGGGGCAAAAATGTAGTAATGCTTCTAATTTTGTGGCAAAATTCAGAAATTTCATTATTTTTGTAGCAAATTCAGAAATTTTACTAATTTTGAGGCAAAAAGGCAGAAATTCCTATTATTTTGGGGCAACAATGCAGAAATTCTTTTTATTTTGGGGCAAAAAGGCAGAAATTCTCCTCATTTTGGGGCCAAAAGGCAGAAATTTCCCTTATTTTTGGGCAAAATTGCAGAAATTTCCCTTATCATGGGACAAAAATCCAGAAATTCCCCTCATTTTAGGTCAAAAAGGCAGAAATTCCGCTAATTTTGGGGCAAATTGCAGAAATTAAACTTATTTAAGGGAAGAAGACTGAAATTCCCTTTATTTTGTGCCAAAAAAGCAGAAATTCTTCTTATTTTAGGGCAAAAAGTCAGAAATTCCAATTAATTTTGGGGAAAAATGCAGAAATTTCCCTTATTTTCGGGCAAAAACACAGGAATGCCTTTAATTTTGCGGCAAAAATGCAGAAATTCCCCTAATTTTGGGGCAAATGGCAGAAATTCCTTTTATTGTGGGGCAAAATTGCTGCAATTTCCCTTTTTTGGGACAAAATTGCAAAAATTTCTCTTATTTTGGGGCAAAATTATCAGAAATTCCCCTTTTTTCAGGTCAAAAATGCAGAAATACCACATACTTGGTGTCAAACATGCAGGAATTACCCCTATTTTAGGGCAAAAATACTGAAATTCCCCATTTTTTGTGCCAAAAAGGCAGAAATTTCCCTTATTTTGGGCAAAAAATGCAGAAATTCCCCTTATTTTGGAACAAAATTGAAGAAATTCCCCTTTTTTTGTTTCAAAAAGGCAGAAATTCCCTTTATTTTGGAGCACAAATGAAGAAAATTCCCTTATTTTGTTGCAAAATTGCATTAATTTCTCTTATTATAGGGTAAAAAGGTAGAAATTCCCCTAATTATAGGACAAAATTGCAGAAATTTCCATAATTTTAGGGCAAAATTGCAGAAATTTCCTTTATTTTGGGACAAAATTGCAGAAATTCCCTTAATTTTGAAAAAAAATTGCAGAAATTCCCCTTATTTTGGAGCAAAAATGCAGAACTTTCCCTTATTTTAAGCAAAAAATACAGAAATTACCCTTATTTAAGGCAAAAAGACTAAATTCCCCTAATTTGGGGGCAAAAAGGCAGAAATTACCCTAATTTTGAAGCAAAAGGCAGAAATTCCCCTTATTGTGGGGCAAAATTGCTGAAATTTCCTTTTTTTGAGACAAAATTGCAGAAATTTCTCTTATTTTGGGGCAAAATTGCAGAAATTCAGCTTATTTGGGGTAAAAAATGCAGAAATTACCCTTATTTTAGGGTAAAAAGACTGAAATTTCTCCTTTTTTGCGCCAAAAAGGCAGAAATTCCCCTTATTTTGGGGCAAAAATGCAGAAATTCCCTTACTTTGGAACAAAATTGCAGAAATTCCCCTTTTTTGTTTCAAAAAGGCAGAAATTCCCTATATTTTGGAGCAAAAATGCAGAAAATTCCCTTATTTTGGTGCAAAATTGCATAAATTTCCCTTATTATAGGGTAAAAAAGCAGAAATTCCCCTAATTATAGGGCAAAATTGCAGAAATTTCCCTTATTTTGGGGCAAAATTGCAGAAATTCCCCTAATTTTCGAGCAAAAAAGCAGAAATTTTCCTTTTTTGGGTCAAAAAGGTAGAAATTTCTTTATTTTGAGGCAAATTGCAGAAATTTCCTTTATTTTGGCGCAAAAATTCTGTAATGCTTCTAATTTTGGGGCAAAAATCAGAAATTCCATTAATTTTGGGGCAAAAAGGCAGAAATTCCCCTTATTGTGGGCAATATTGCTGAAATTTCCCTTTTTTGGGACAAAATTGCAGAAATTTCCCTTATTTTTGGGCAAAATTGCAGAAATTTCACTTATCTTGTGGCAAAAATACAGAAATTCCTTTTATTTCAGGTCAAAAAATAGAAATTATGCTTTCTTGGGGGCAAATTCCAGAAATTACCCTTATTTTGGAGAAAAAGCCTGAAATTCCTCTTATTTTGTGACAAAAAGGCAGAAATTCTTCTTATTTTAGAGCAAAAATGCAGAAATTTCACATAATTTTGGGCAAAAATGCAGAAATTTCCCTTGTTTTCGGGCAAAATTGCAGAAAATTCCCTTATCATGGGACAAAAATCCAGAAATTCCCCTCATTTTAGGTCAAAAAGGCAGAAATTCCGCTAATTTGGAGGCAAATTGCAGAAATTAAACATATTTAAGGGAAGAAGACTGAAATTCCCCTTATTTTGTGCCAAAAATGCAGAAATTCTTCTTATTTTAGGGCAAAAAGTCAGAAATTCCAATTAATTTTGGGGAAAAATGCAGAAATTTCACTTATTTTGGGGCAAAAACACAGGAATGCCTTTAATTTTGCGGCAAAAATGCAGAAATACCCTAATTTTGGGGCAAATGGCAGAAATTCCCCATACTGTGGGGCAAAATTGCTGCAATTTCCCTTTTTTGGGACAAAAATGCAAAAATTTCTCTTATTTTGGGGCAAAATTATCAGAAATTCCCCTTATTTCAGGTCAAAAATGCAGAAATACCGCATACTTCGTGTCAAAAATGCAGAAATTACCCCTATTTTAGGGCAAAAATACTAAAATTCCCCATTTTTGTGCCAAAAAGGCAGAAATTTCCCTTATTTTGGGCAAAAATGCAGAAATTCCACTTATTTTGGAACAAAATTGAAGAAATTCCCCTTTTTTTGTTTCAAAAAGGCAGAAATTCCCTTTATTTTGGAGCACAAATGAAGAAAATTCCCTTATTTTGTTGCAAAATTGCATTAATTTCTCTTATTATAGGGTAAAAAGGCAGAAATTCCCCTAATTATAGGACAAAATTGCAGAAATTTCCATTATGTTGCGGCAAAATTGCAGAAATTCCCATAATTTTAGGGCAAAATTGCAGAAATTTCCTTTATTTTGGGACAAAATTGCAGAAATTCCCCTAATTTTGAAAAAAAATTGCAGAAATTCTTCTTATTTTGGAGCAAAAATGCAGAAATTTCTCTTATTTTAAGCAAAAAATACAGAAATTACCCTTATTTAAGGCAAAAAGACTAAATTACCCTAATTTGGGGGCAAAAAGGCAGAAATTACCCTAATTTTGAAGCAAAAGGCAGAAATTCCCCTTATTGTGGGGCAAAATTGCTGGAATTTCCTTTTTTTGAGACAAAATTGCAGAAATTTCTCTTATTTTGGGGCAAAATTGCAGAAATTCAGCTTATTTGGGGTCAAAAATGCAGAAATTACCCTTATTTTAGGGTAAAAAGACTAAAATTTTCCCTTTTTTTTCGCCAAAAAGGCAGAAATTCCCCTTATTTTGGGGCAAAAATGCAGAAATTCCCCTTATTTTGGAACAAAATTGCAGAAATTCCACTTTTTTGTTTCAAAAAGGCAGAAATTCCCTATATTTTGGAGCAAAAATGCAGAAAATTCCCTAATTTTGGTGCAAAATTGCATAAATTTCCCTTATTATAGAGTAAAAAGGCAGAAATTCCCCTAATTATAGGGCAAAATTGCAGAAATTTCCCTTATTTTGGGGCAATATTGCAGAAATTCCCCTAATATAGGAGCAAAAATGCAGAAATTTTCCTTTTTTGGGTCAAAAAGGCAGAAATTTCTTTATTTTGAGGCAAATTGCAGAAATTTCCCTTATTTTGGGACAAAATTGCAGAAATTCCCCTAATTTTGGAGCAAAAATGCAGAAATTTTCCATTTTTGGGTCAACAGGGCAGAAATTTCTTTATTTTGAGGCAAATTGCAGAAATTTCCCTTATTTTGGCGCAAAAATTCTGTAATGCTTCTAATTTTGGGGCAAAAATCAGAAATTCTATTAATTTTGGGGCAAAAAGGCAGAAATTCCCCTTATTGTGGGCAATATTGCTGAAATTTCCCTTTTTTGGGACAAAATTGCAGAAATTTCCCTTATTTTTGGGCAAAATTGCAGAAATTTCTCTTATCTTGTGGCAAAAATACAGAAATTCCTTTTATTTCAGGTCAAAAAGACAGAAATTACGCTTTCGTGGGGGCAAATTCCAGAAATTACCCTTATTTTGGAGAAAAAGCCTGAAATTCCTCTTATTTTGTGACAAAAAGGCAGAAATTCTTCTTATTTTAGAGCAAAAATGCAGAAATTCCACCTAATTTTGGGCAAAAATGCAGAAATTTCCCTTATTTTGGGGTAAAACACAGTAATGCCCTAATTTTGGAGCACAAAGGTGGAAATTCCCCTAATTTTGGGGTAAAAGGGAGAAATTCCCCTTATTTTGGGGCAAAAATTCTGTAATTCCCCTTATTTTAGAGCAAAAATGCAGTAATTTTCCTTATTTTAGGGCAAAAAGACTAAAATCCTTTTATTTTGTGGCAAAAAGGCAGAAATTCCCCTTATTTTAGGGCAAAAAGGCAGAAATTCACGTTAATTTTGGTCAAAAATGCAGAAATTTTCCTTAATTTGTGGCAAAAATGCAGAAATTTCCCTTATTTTTGGCAAAATAGGCAGAAATTTCCCTTATTTTGAGGCAAAAGCTTAGAAATTTAAATTATTTTAGTATAAAATTGCAGAAACTTCCCTTATTTTGTGGCAAAAATGCAGAAATTCCCATTATTTTGGGGTAAAAAGTAAGAAATTTCTCTCACTTTGTAACAAAATTGCAGTAATTTTCCATATTTTGGGGCAAAAATGTAGTAATGCTTCTAATTTTGTGGCAAAATTCAGAAATTTCATTAATTTTGTAGCAAATTCAGAAATTTTACTAATTTTGAGGCAAAAAGGCAGAAATTCCTATTATTTTGGGGCAAAAATGCAGAAATTCTTTTTATTTTGGGGCAAAAAGGCAGAAATTCTCCTCATTTTGGGGCCAAAAGGCAGAAATTTCCCTTATTTTTGGGCAAAATTGCAGAAATTTCCCTTATCATGGGACAAAAATCTAGAAATTCCCCTCATTTTAGGTCAAAAAGGCAGAAATTCTGCTAATTTTGGGGCAAATTGCAGAAATTAAACTTATTTAAGGGAAGAAGACTGAAATTTCCCTTATTTTGTGCCAAAAAAGCAGAAATTCTTCTTATTTTAGGGCAAAAAGTCAGAAATTCCAATTAATTTTGGGGAAAAATGCAGAAATTTCCCTTATTTTCGGGCAAAAACACAGGAATGCCTTTAATTTTGCGGCAAAAATGCAGAAATTCCCCTAATTTTGGGGCAAATGGCAGAAATTCCTTTTATTGTGGGGCAAAATTGCTGCAATTTCCCTTTTTTGGGACAAAATTGCAAAAATTTCTCTTATTTTGGGGCAAAATTATCAGAAATTCCCCTTTTTTCAGGTCAAAAATGCAGAAATACCACATACTTGGTGTCAAACATGCAGGAATTACCCCTATTTTAGGGCAAAAATACTGAAATTCCCCATTTTTTGTGCCAAAAAGGCAGAAATTTCCCTTATTTTGGGCAAAAATGCAGAAATTCCCCTTATTTTGGAACAAAATTGAAGAAATTCCCCTTTTTTTGTTTCAAAAAGGCAGAAATTCCCTTTATTTTGGAGCACAAATGAAGAAAATTCCCTTATTTTGTTGCAATATTGCATTAATTTCTCTTATTATAGGGTAAAAAGGTAGAAATTCCCCTAATTATAGGACAAAATTGCAGAAATTTCCATAATTTTAGGGCAAAATTGCAGAAATTTCCTTTATTTTGGGACAAAATTGCAGAAATTCCCTTAATTTTGAAAAAAAATTGCAGAAATTCCCCTTATTTTGGAGCAAAAATGCAGAACTTTCTCTTATTTTAAGCAAAAAATACAGAAATTACCCTTATTTAAGGCAAAAAGACTAAATTACCCTAATTTGGGGGCAAAAAGGCAGAAATTACCCTAATTTTGAAGCAAAAGGCAGAAATTCCCCTTATTGTGGGGCAAAATTGCTGAAATTTCCTTTTTTTGAGACAAAATTGCAGAAATTGCTCTTATTTTGGGGCAAAATTGCAGAAATTACCCTTATTTTAGGGTAAAAAGACTGAAATTTCCCCTTTTTTGCGCGAAAAAGGCAGAAATTCCCCGTATTTTGGGGCAAAAATGCAGAAATTCCCCTTATTTTGGAACAAAATTGCAGAAATTCCTTTTTTTTTTGTTTCAAAAAGGCAGAAATTCCCTATATTTTGGAGCAAAAATGCAGAAAATTCCCTTATTTTGGTGCAAAATTGCATAAATTTCCCTTATTATATGGTAAAAAGGCAGAAATTCCCCTAATTATAGGGCAAAATTGCATAAATTTCCCTTATTTTGGGGCAAAATTGCAGAAATTCCCATAATTTTAGGACAAAATTGCAGAAATTTCCCTTATTTTGGGACAAAATTGCAGAAATTTCCCTTATTTTTGGGTAAAATTGCAGAAATTTCCCTTATCTTGTGGCAAAAATACAAAAATTCCTTTTATTTCATGTCAAAAAAACAGAAATTACGCTTTCTTGGGGGCAAATTCCAGAAATTACCCTTATTGTGGGCAATATTGCTGAAATTTCCCTTTTTTGGGACAAAATTGCAGAAATTTCCCTTATTTTTGGGCAAAATTGCAGAAATTTCACTTATCTTGTGGCAAAAATACAGAAATTCCTTTTATTTCAGGTCAAAAAATAGAAATTACGCTTTCTTGGGGGCAAATTTCAGAAATTACCCTTATTTTGGAGAAAAAGCCTGAAATTCCTCTTATTTTGTGACAAAAAGGCAGAAATACTTCTTATTTTAGAGCAAAAATGCAGAAATTTCACATAATTTTGGGCAAAAATGCAAAAATTTCCCTTATTTTGGGGTAAAACACAGTAATGCCCCTAATTTTGAAGCACAAAGGCGGAAATTCCTCTAATTTTTGGGTAAATAGGCAGAAAATACCCTTAATTTGGGGCAAAAATTCTGAAATTCCCCTTATTTTGGAGCAAAAATGCAGAAATTTTCCTTATTTTAGGGCAAAAAGACTAAAATCCCCTTATTTTGTGGCAAAAAAGCAGAAATTCCCCTTATTTTAAGGCAAAAAGGCAGAAATTCACGTTAATTTTGGTCAAAAATGCACAAATTTTCCTTAATTTGTGGCAAAAATGCAGAAATTTCCCTTATTTTTGGCAAAATAGGCAGAAATTTCCTTTATTTTGAGGCAAAAGCTTAGAAATTTAACTTATTTTAGTATAAAAATGCAGAAACTTCCCTTATTTTGTGGCAAAAATGCAGAAATTCCCATTATTTTGGGGTAAAAAGGAAGAAATTTCCCTTACTTTGTAACAAAATTGCAGAAATTTACCATATTTTGGGGCAAAATTGTAGTAATGCTTCTAATTTCGGGGCAAAAATCAGAAATTTCACTAATTTTGGAGCAAAATTCAGAAATTTCACTAATTTTGAGGCAAAAATGCAAAAATTCTTTTTATTCTGGGGCAAAAAGGCAGAAATTCTCCTCATTTTCTGGCCAAAAGGCAGAAATTTCCATTATTTTTGGGCAAAATTGCAGAAATTTCCCTTATCATGGGACAAAAATCCAGAAATTCCCCTCATTTTAGGTCAAAAAGGCAGAAATTCCGCTAATTTGGAGGCAAATTGCAGAAATTAAACATATTTAAGGGAAGAAGACTGAAATTCCCCTTATTTTGTGCCAAAAAAGCAGAAATTCTTCTTATTTTAGGGCAAAAAGGCAGAAATTCCAATTAATTTTGGGAAAAAATGCAGAAATTTCCCTTATTTTGGGGCAAAAACACAGTAATGCCTTTAATTTTGCGGCAAAAATGCAGAAATTACCTTAATTTTGGGGCAAATGGCAGAAATTCCCCTTATTGTGGGGCAAAATTGCTGCAATTTCCTTTTTTTGGGACAAAATTGCAAAAATTTCTCTTATTTTGGGGAAAAAATATCAGAAAATCCTTTTATTTCAGGTCAAAAATGCAGAAATACCGCATACTTGGTGTCACAAATGCAGAAATTACCCCTATTTTAGGGCAAAAATACTGAAATTTCCTTTTTTTTGCGCCAAAAAGGCAGAAATTTCCCTTATTTTTGGCAAAAATGCAGAAATTCCCCTTATTTTGGAACAAAATTGAAGAAATTCCATTTTTTTTTTGTTTCAAAAAGGCAGAAATTCCCTTTATTTGGGAGCACAAATGAAGAAAATTTAGTTATTTTGTTGCAAAATTGCATTAATTTCCCTTATTATAGGGTAAAAAGGCAGAATTTTCCCTAATTATAGGACAAAATTGCAGAAATTTCCATTATGTTGCGGCAAAATTGCAGAAATTTTCTTTATTTTGGAACAAAATTGCAGAAATTCCCCTAATTTTGAAAAAAAATTGCAGAAATTCCCTTTATTTTGGAGCAAAAATGCAGAAATTTTACTTAATTCAGGGCAAAAATACAGAAATGCTCTTATTTTGGGGCAAAAATGCAGAGATTTCTCTTATTTTAAGCAAAAAATACAAAAATTACCCTTATTTAAGGCAAAATGACTAAATTCCCCTTATTTGGGGGCAAAAAGGCAGAAATTCCTCTAATTTTGAAGCAAAATGCAGAAATTCCCCTTATTGTGGGGCAAAATTGCTGAAATTTCCTTTTTTTGAGACAAAATTGCAGAAATTTCTCTTATTTTGAGGCAAAATTGCAGAAATTCAGCTTATTTGGGGTCAAAAATGAAGAAATTACCCTTATTTTAGGGTAAAAAGATTAAAATTTCCCCTTTTTTTGCGCCAAAAAGGCAGAAATTCCCCTCATTTTGGGGCAAAAGTTATGAAATTTCCCTTATTTTGGAGCAAAAATGCAGAAATTTTCCTTATTTTAGGGCAAAAAGACTAAAATCCCCTTATTTTGTGGCAAGAAGGCAGAAATTCCTCTTATTTTAGGGCAAAAAGGCAGAAATTCACGTTAATTTTTGACAAAAATGCAGAAATTTTCCTTAATTTGTGGCAAAAATGCAGAAATTTCCCTAATTTTTGGCCAAATAGGCAGAAATTTCCCTTATTTTGAGGCAAAAGCTTAGAAATTTAACTTATTTTAGTATAAAATTGCAGAAACTTCCCTTATTTTGTGGCAAAAATGCAGAAATTCCCATTATTTTGGGGTAAAAAGGAAGAAATTTCCTTTACTTTGTAACAAAATTGCAGAAATTTCCTATATTTTGGGGCAAAAATGTAGTAATGCTTCTAATTTTGGGGCAAAATTCAGAAATTTACTAATTTTGGGGCAAAATTCAGAAATTTCACTAATTTTGAGGCAAAAAAGCAGAAATTCCTATTATTTTGGGGCAAAAATGCAGAAATTCTTTTTATTTTGGGGCAAAAAGGCAGAAATTCTCCTCATTTTGGGGTCAAAAGGCAGAAATTTCCCTTATTTTTGGGCAAAATTGCAGAAATTTCCCTTATCATGGGACAAAAATCCAGAAATTCCCCTCATTTTAGGTCAAAAAGGCAGAAATTCTGCTAATTTGCAGGCAAATTGCAGAAATTAAACTTATTTAAGGGAAGAAGATTGAAATTCCCCTTATTTTGTGCCAAAAAAGCAGAAATTCTTCTTATTTTAGGGCAAAAAGGCAGAAATTCCAATTAATTTTGGGAAAAAATGTATAAATTTCCCTTATTTTGGGGCAAAAACACAGGAATGCCTTTAATTTTGCGGCAAAAATGCAGCAATTCCCCTAATTTTGGGGCAAATGGCAGAAATTCCCCTTATTGTGGGGCAAAATTGCTGCAATTTCCTTTTTTTGGGACAAAATTGCAAAAATTTCTCTTATTTTGAGGCAAAATTATCAGAAATTCCCCTTATTTCAGGTCAAAAATGCAGAAATACCGCATACTTGGTGTCAAAAATGCAGAAATTACCCATATTTTAGGGCAAAAATACTGAAATTCCCCCTTTTTTGCGCCAAAAAGGCAGATATTTCCCTTATTTTTGGCAAAAATGCAGAAATTCCCCTTATTTTGGAACAAAATTGAAGAAATTCCCCTTTTTTTGTTTCAAAAAGGCAGAAATTCCCTTTATTTTGGAGCACAAATGAAGAAAATTCCCTTATTTTGTTGCAAAATTGCATTAATTTCCCTTATTATAGGGTAAAAATACAGAAATTCCTCTAATTATAGGGCAAAATTGCAGAAATTTCCTTTATGTTGCGGCAAAATTGCAGAAATTCCCATAATTTTAGGGCAAAATTGCAGAAATTTCCCTTATTTTAAGACAAAATTGCAGAAATTCCTCTAATTTTGGAGCAAAAATGCAGAAATTTTCCTTTTTTTGGATCAAAAAGGCAGAAATTTCTCTATTTTGAGGCAAATTGCAGAAATGTCCCTTATTTTGGGGCAAAAATTCTGTAATGCTTCTAATTTTGGGGCAAAAATCAGAAATTCCATTAATTTTGGGGCAAAAAGGCAGAAATTCCCCTTATTGTGGGCTATATTGCTGAAATTTCCCATTTTTGGGACAAAATTGCAGAAATTTCCCTTATTTTAGGCAAAATTGCAGAAATTTCCCTTATCTTGTGGCAAAAATACAGAAATTCCTTTTATTTCAGGTCAAAAAGACAAAAATTACGCTTTCTTAAAGGCATATTCCAGAAATTACCCTTATTTTAGAGAAAAAGCCTGAAATTCCTCTTATTTTATGACAAAAAGGCAGAAATTCTTCTTATTTTAGAGCAAAAATGCAGAAATTCCACATAATTTTGGGCAAAAATGCAGAAATTTTTTTTATTTTGGGGTAAAACACAGTAATGCCCCTAATTTTGGAGCAAAAAGGCAGAAATTCCCCTAATTTTGAGGTAAAAATGCAGAAATTCCCCTTTTTTGGGGCAAAAATCCTGAAATTCCCCTTATTTTGGAGCAAAAATGCAGAAATTTTCCTTATTTTAGGGCAAAAAGACAGAAATTCTTCTTATTTTAGGCCAAAAATACAGAAATTACCCTTATTTTAGGCCAAAATAATAAAATCCTCTTATTTTGTGGCAAAAAGGCAGAAATTCCCCTTATTTTATGGCAAAAAGGCAGAAATTCCCGTTAATTTAGGGCAAAAATGCAGAAATTTTCCTTAATTTGTGGCAAAAATGCAGAAATTTTCCTTATTTTTGGCCAAATAGGCAGAAATTTCCCTTATTTTGAGGCAAAAGCTTAGAAATTTTACTTATTTTAGTATAAAATTGCAGAAACTTCCCTTATTTTGTGGCAAAAATACAGAAATTCCCATTATTTTGGGGTAAAAAGGAAGAATTTCCCTTACTTTGTAACAAAATTGCAGAAATTTCCCATATTTTGGGACAAAAATGTAGTAATGCTTCTAATTTCGGGGCAAAATTCAGAAATTTCACTAATTTTGGGGCAAAATTTAGAAATTTCACTAATTTTGGGGCAAAAAGGCAGAAATTCCTATTATTTTAAGGCAAAAATGCAGAAATTCTTTTTATTTTGGGGCAAAAATGCAGAAATTCTCCTCATTTTGGGGCCACAAGGCAGAAATTTCCCTTATTTTTGGGCAAAATTGCAGAAATTTCCCTTATAATGGGACAAAAATCCAGAAATATCCCTCATTTTAGGTCAAAAATGCAGAATTTCCGCTAATTTAATGGCAAATTGCAGAAATTAAACTTATTTAAGTGAAGAAGACTGAAATTCCCCTTATTTTGTGCCAAAAAAGCAGAAATTCTTCTTATTTTAGGGCAAAAAGGCAAAAATTCCAATTAATTTTGGGGAAAAATGCAGAAATTTCCCTTATTTTGGGGCAAAACCACAGTAATTCCTTTAATTTGGTAGCAAAAATGCAGAAATTCCCCTAATTTTGGGGAAAACGGCAAAAATTCCCCTTATTATGGGGCAAAATTGCTGAAATTTCCATTTTTTTGGGACAAAATTGCAAAAATTTCTCTTATTTTGGGGTAAAATTATAAGAAATTCCACTTATTTTTGGTCAAAAATGCAGAAATACCGCATACTTGGTGTCAAAAAATGCAGAAATTACCCTTATTTTAGGGCAAAAATACTGAAATTCCCCCTTTTTTGCGCCAAAATGCAGAAATTTCCCTTATTTTGGGCAAAAATGCAGAAATTCCCCTTATTTTGGAACAAAATAAAAGAAATTCCCTTTTTTTGTTTCAAAAAGGCAGAAATTCCCTTTATTTTCGAGCAAAAATGAAGAAAATTCCCTTATTTTGTTGCAAAATTGCATTAATTTTTCTTATTATAGGGTAAAAAGGCAGAAATTCCTCTAATTATAGGGCAAAATTACAGAAATTTCCTTTATGTTGTGGCAAAATTGGAGAAATTCCCATAATTTTAGGGCAAAATTGCAGAAATTTCCTTTATTTTGGGACAAAATTGCAGAAATTCTTCTAATTTTGAAAAAAAATTGTAGAAATTCCCCTTATTTTGGAGAAAAATGCAAAAAATTTCCTTAATTCAGGGCAAAAATAAGAAATTCCCCTTATTTTGGGGCAAAAATGCAGAAATTTCTCTTATTTTATGCAAAAAATACAGAAATTACCCTTATTTAAGGCAAAAAGACTAAATTCCCCTTATTTTGAAACAAAAAGGCAGAAATTCACCTAATTTTGAAGCAAAAGGCAGAAATTCCCCTTATTATTGGGCAAAATTGCAGAAATTTCTTTTTTTGGGACAAAATTGCAGAAATTCAGCAAATTTGAGGTTAAAAATGCAGAAATTACCTTTATTTTAGGGCAAAAAGACTGAAATTCCCCTTTTTTGCGCCAGAAAGGCAGAAATTCCCCATATTTTGGGGCAAAAATGCAGAAATTCCGCTTATTTTGAAACAAAATTGCAGAAATTCCCCTTTTTTTGTTTCAAAAGGGCAGAAATTGCCTTTATTTAGAAACAAAAATGCAGAAAATTCCCTTATTTTGGTGCAAAATTGCATAAATTTCCCTTATTATAAGGTAAAAAGGCAGAAATTCCCCTAATTATAGGGCAAAATTGCTGAAATTTCCCTTATTTTGGGGCAAAATTGCAGAAATTCCCATAATTTTAGGACAAAATTGCAGAAATTTCCCTTATTTTGGGGCAAAGTTTCAGAAATTCCCCTAATTTTGGAGCAAAAATGCAGAAATTTTCCTTTTTTGGGTCAAAAAGGCAGAAATTTCTTTATTTTGAGGCAAATTGTAGAAATTTCCCTTATTTTGGCGCAAAAATTCTGTAATGCTTCTAATTTTGGAGTAAAAATCAGAAATTCCATTAATTTTTAGGCAAAAAGGCAGAAATTCCCCTTATTGTGGGCAATATTGCTGAAATTTCCCTTTTTTGGGGCAAAATTGCAGATATTCCTCTAATTTTGGAATAAAAATGCAGAAATTTTTTTTTTTTGGGTCAAAAAGGCAGAAATTTCTTTATTTTGAGGCAAATTGCAGAAATTTCCCTTATTTTGGGGCAAAATTGCACAAATTCCCCTAATTTTGGAGCAAAAAATGCAGAAATTTTCCTTTTTTGGTCAAAAAGGCAGAAATTTCTTTATTTTGAGGCAAATTGCAGAAATTTCCCTTATTTTGGCGCAAAAATTCTGTAATGCTTCTAGTTTTGGGGCAAAAATCAGAAACTCCATTAATTTTGGGGCAAAAAGGCAGAAATTCCCCTTATTGTGGGCAATATTGCTGAAATTTGCCTTTTTTGGGACAAAATTGCAGAAATTTCCTTTATTTTTGGGCAAAATTGCAGAAATTTCCTTTATCTTGTTGCAAAAATACAGAAATTCCTTTTATTTCAGGTCAAAAAAACAGAAATTACGCTTTCTTGGGGGCAAATTCCAGAAATTACCCTTATTTTGGAGAAAAAGCCAGAAATTCCTCTTATTTTGTGACAAAAAGGCAGAAATTCTTCTTATTTTAGAGCAAAAATGCAGAAATTCCACATAATTTTGGGCAAAAATGCAGAAATTTCCCTTATTTTGGAGTAAAACACAGTAATGCCCCTAATTTTGGAGCACAAAGGGAGAAATTCCCCTAATTTTGGGGTAAAAAGGCAGAAATTCCCTTTATTTTGGGGCAAAAATTATGAAATTTTCCTTATTTTGGAGCAAAAATGCAGAAATTTTCCTTATTTTAGGGCAAAAAGACTAAAATCCCCTTATTTTGTGGCAAAAAGGCAGAAATTCCCCTTATTTTAGGGCAAAAAGGCAGAAATTCACGTTAATTTTGGTCAAAAATGCAGAAATTTTCCTTAATTTGTGGCAAAAATGCAGAAATTTCCCTTATTTTTGGCCAAATAGGCAGAAATTTCCCTTATTTTGAGGCAAAAGCTTAGAAATTTAACTTATTTTAGTATAAAATTGCAGAAACTTCCCTTATTTTGTGGCAAAAATGCAGAAATTCCCATTATTTTGGGGTAAAAAGTAAGAAATTTCCCTTACTTTGTAACAAAATTGCAGAAATTTACCATATTTTGGGGCAAAAATGTAGTAATGCTTCTAATTTTGGGGCAAAATTCAGAAATTTCACTAATTTTGGGGCAAAATTCAGAAATTTCACTAATTTTGAGGCAAAAAGGCAGAAATTCGTATTATTTTGGGGAAAAAATGCAGGAATTCTTTTTATTTTGGGGCAAAAAGGCAGAAATTCTCCTCATTTTGGGGCCAAAAGGCAGAAATTTCCTTTATTTTTGGGCAAAATTGCAGAAATTTCCCTTATCATGGGACAAAAATCTAGAAATTCCCCTCATTTTAGGTCAAAAAGGCAGAAATTCCGCTAATTTGGGGGCAAATTGCAGAAATTAAACTTATTTAAGGGAAGAAGACTGAAATTCCCCTTATTTTGTGCTAAAAAAGCAGAAATTCTTCTTATTTTAGGGCAAAAAGGCAGAAATTCCAATTAATTTTGGGGAAAAATGCAGAAATTTCCCTTATTTTGGGGCAAAAACACAGTAATGCCTTTAATTTTGCGGCAAAAATGCAGAAATTCCCCTAATTTTGGGGCAAATGGCAGAAATTCCCCTTATTGTGGGGAAAAATTGCTGCAATTTCCATTTTTTGGGACAAAATTGCAAAAATTTCTCTTATTTTGGGGCAAAATTATCAGAAATTCCCCTTATTTCAGGTCAAAAATGCAGAAATACCGCATACTTGGTGTCAAAAATGCAGAAATTACCCCTATTTTAGGGCAAAAATACTGAAATTCCCCCTTTTTTTGCGCCAAAAAGGCAGAAATTTCCCTTATTTTGGGCAAAAATGCAGAAATTCCCCTTATTTTGCAACAAAATTGAAGAAATTCCCCTTTTTTTGTTTCAAAAAGGCAGAAATTCCCTTTATTTTGGAGCACAAATGAAGAAAATTCCCTTATTTTGTTGCAAAATTGCATTAATTTCCCTTATTATAGGGTAAAAAGGCAGAAATTCCCCTAATTATAGGACAAAATTGCAGAAATTTCCATTATGTTGTGGCAAAATTGCAGAAATTCCCATAATTTTAGGGCAAAATTGCAGAAATTTCCTTTATTTTGGGACAAAATTGCAGAAATTCCCCTAATTTTGAAAAAAAATTGCAGAAATTACCCTTATTTTGGAGCAAAAATGCAGAAATTTTCCTTAATACAGGGAAAAATACAGAAATTCCCCGTATTTGGGGGCAAAAATGCAGAAATTTCTCTTATTTTAAGCAAAAAATACAGAAATTACCCTTATTTAAGGCAAAAAGACTAAATTCCCCTTATTTGGGGCAAAAAGGCAGAAATTCCCCTAATTTTGAAGCAAAAGGCAGAAATTCCCCTTATTGTGGGGCAAAATTGCTGAAATTTCCTTTTTTGAGACAAAATTGCAGAAATTTCTCTTATTTTGGGGCAAAATTGCAGAATTTCAGCTTATTTGGGGTCAAAAATGGAGAAATTACCCTTATTTTAGAGTAAAAAGACTGCAATTTCCCCTTTTTTGCGCCAAAAAGGCAGAAATTCCCCTTATTTTGGGGCAAAAATGCAGAAATTCCCCTTATTTTGGAGCAAAATTGCAGAAATTCCCCTTTTTTGTTTCAAAAAGGAAGAAATTCCCTATATTTTGGAGCAAAAATGCAGAAAATTCCCTTATTTTGGTGCAAAATTGCATAAATTTCCTTTATTATAGGGTAAAAAGGGAGAAATTCCCCTAATTGTAGGGCAAAATTGCAGAAATTTCCCTTATTTTGGGGCAAAATTGCAGAAATTTCCATAATTTTAGGACAAAATTGCAGAAATTTCCATTATTTTGGGGAAATATTGCAGAAATTCCCCTAATTTTGGAGCAAAAATGCAGAAATTTTCCTTTTTTGGGTCAAAAATGCAGAAATTTCTTTATTTTGAGGCAAATTGCAGAAATTTCCCTTATTTTGGGGCAAAATGGCAGAAATTCCCCTAATTTTGGAGCAAAAATGCAAAAATTTTCCATTTGTGGATCAACAAGGCAAAAATTTCTTTATTTTGATGCAAATTGCAGAAATTTCCCTTATTTTGGCGCAAAAATTCTGTAATGCTTCTAATTTTGGGGCAAAATCAGAAATTCCATTAATTTTGGGGCAAAAAGGCAGAAATTCCCCTTATTGTGGGCAATATTGCTGAAATTTCCCTTTTTTGGGACAAAATTGCAGAAATTTCCCTTATTTTTGGGCAAAATTTCAGAAATTTCCCTTATCTTGTGGCAAAAATACAGAAATTCCTTTCATTTCAGGTCAAAAAGACAGAAATTACGCTTTCTTGGGGGCAAATTCCAGAAATTACCTTTATTTTGGAGAAAAAGCCTGAAAATCTTCTTATTTTGTGACAAAAAGGCAGAAATTCTTTTTATTTTAGAGCAAAAATGCAGAAATTCCACATAATTTTGAGCAAAAATGCAGAAATTTCTCTTATTTTGATGTAAAACACAGTAATGCCCCTAATTTTCGAGCACAAAGTGGGAAATTCCCCTAATTTTGGGGTAAAAAGGCAGAAATTCCCCTTATTTTGGGGCAAAAATTATGAAATTTTCCTTATTTTGGAGCAAAAATGCAGAAATTTTCCTTATTTTAGGGCAAAAAGACTAAAATCCCCTTATTTTGTGGCAAAAAGGCAGAAATTCCCCTTATTTTAGGGCAAAAAGGCAGAAATTCACGTTAATTTTGGTCAAAAATGCAGAAGTTTTCCTAATTTGTGGCAAAAATGCAGAAATTTCCCTTATTTTTGGCCAAATAGGCAGAAATTTCCCTTATTTTGAGGCAAAAGCTTAGAAATTTAACTTATTTTAGTATAAAATTGCAGAAACTTCCCTTATTTTGTGGCAAAAATGCAGAAATTCCCATTATTTTGGGGTAAAAAGTAAGAAATTTCCCTTACTTTGTAACAAAATTGCAGAAATTTACCATATTTTGGGGCAAAAATGTAGTAATGCTTCTAATTTTGGGGCAAAATTCAGAAATTTCACTAATTTTGGGGCAAAATTCAGAAATTTCACTAATTTTGAGGCAAAAAGGCAGAAATTCGTATTATTTTGGGGAAAAATGCAGGAATTCTTTTTATTTTGGGGCAAAAAGGCAGAAATTTTCCTCATTTTGGGGCCAAAAGGCAGAAATTTCCCTTATTTTTGGGCAAAATTGCAGAAATTTCCCTTATCATGGGACAAAAATCTAGAAATTCCCCTCATTTTAGGTCAAAAAGGCAGAAATTCCGCTAATTTGGGGGCAAATTGCAGAAATTAAACTTATTTAAGGGAAGAAGACTGAAATTCCCCTTATTTTGTGCCAAAAAAGCAGAAATTCTTCTTATTTTAGGGCAAAAAGGCAGAAATTCCAATTAATTTTGGGGAAAAATGCAGAAATTTCCCTTATTTTGGGGCAAAAACACAGTAATGCCTTTAATTTTGCGTCAAAAATGCAGAAATTCCCCTAATTTTGGGGCAAATGGCAGAAATTCCCCTTATTGTGGGGAAAAATTGCTGCAATTTCCATTTTTTGGGACAAAATTGCAAAAATTTCTCTTATTTTGGGGCAAAATTATCAGAAATTCCCCTTATTTCAGGTCAAAAATGCAGAAATACCGCATACTTGGTGTCAAAAATGCAGAAATTACCCCTATTTTAGGGCAAAAATACTGAAATTCCCCCTTTTTTGCGCCATAAAGGCAGAAATTTCCCTTATTTTGGGCAAAAATGCAGAAATTCCCCTTATTTTGCAACAAAATTGAAGAAATTCCCCCTTTTTTGTTTCAAAAAGGCAGAAATTCCCTTTATTTTGGAGCACAAATGAAGAAAATTCCCTTATTTTGTTGCAAAATTGCATTAATTTCCCTTATTATAGGGTAAAAAGGCAGAAATTCCCCTAATTATAGGACAAAATTGCAGAAATTTCCATTATGTTGCGGCAAAATTGCAGAAATTCCCATAATTTTAGGGAAAAATTGCAGAAATTTCCTTTATTTTGGGACAAAATTGCAGAAATTCCCCTAATTTTGAAAAAAAATTGCAGAAATTCCCCTTATTTTGGAGCAAAAATGCAGAAATTTTCCTTAATACAGGGAAAACTACAGAAATTCCCCGTATTTGGGGGCAAAAATGCAGAAATTTCTCTTATTTTAAACAAAAAATACAGAAATTACCCTTATTTAAGGCAAAAAGACTAAATTCCCCTTATTTTGGGGCAAAAACACAGTAATGCCTTTAATTTTGCGGCAAAAATGCAGAAATTCCCCTAATTTTGGGGCAAATGGCAGAAATTCCCCTTATTGTGGGGCAAAATTGCTGCAATTTCCCTTTTTTGTGACAAAATTGCAAAAATTTCTCTTATTTTGGGACAAAATTATCAGAAATTCCATTTATTTCAGGTCAAAAATGCAGAAATACCACATACTTGGTGTCAAAAATGCAGAAATTACCCCTATTTAGGGCAAAAATACTGAAATTCCCCCTTTTTTGTGCCAAAAAGGCAGAAATTTCCCTTATTTTGGGCAAAAATGTGAAATTCCCTTTATTTTGGAACAAAATTGAAGAAAATGCCCTTTTTTATTTCAAAAAGGCAGAAATTCCCTTTATTTTTGAGCAGAAATGAAGAAAATTCCCTTATTTTGTTGAAAAATTGCATTAATTTCCCTTATTATAGGGTAAAAAGGCAGAAATTCCCCTAATTATAGGACAAAATTGCAGAAATTTCCATTATGTTGCAGCAAAATTGCAGAAATTCCCATAATTTTGGGCAAAATTGCAGAAATTTCCTTTATTTTGGGACAAAATTGCAGAAATTCCCCTAATTTTGAAAAAAAATTGCAGAAATTCCCCTTATTTTGGAGCAAAAATGCAGAAATTTTCCTTAATACAGGGAAAACTACAGAAATTCCCCATATTTGGGGGCAAAAATGCAGAAATTTCTCTTATTTTAAGCAAAAAATACAGAAATTACCCTTATTTAAGGCAAAAAGACTAAATTCCCCTTATTTGGGGGCAAAAAGGCAGAAATTCCCCTAATTTTGAAGCAAAAGGCAGAAATTCCTTTTATTGTGGGGCAAAATTGCTGAAATTTCCTTTTTTGAGACAAAATTGCAGAAATTTCTCTTATTTTGGGGCAAAATTGCAGAATTTCAGCTTATTTGGGGTCAAAAATGCAGAAATTACCCTTATTTTAGAGTAAAAAGACTGCAATTTCCCCTTTTTTGCGCCAAAAAGGCAGAAATTCCCCTTATTTTGGGGCAAAAATGCAGAAATTCCCCTTATTTTGGAACAAAATTGCAGAAATTCCCCTTTTTCGTTTCAAAAAGGCAGAAATTCCCTATATTTTGGAGCAAAAATGCAGAAAATTCCCTTTTTTGGTGCAAAATTGCATAAATTTCCTTTATTATAGGGTAAAAAGGGAGAAATTCCCCTAATTGTAGGGCAAAATTGCAGAAATTTCCCTTAATTTGGGGCAAAATTGCAGAAATTTCCATAATTTTAGGAAAAATTGCAGAAATTTCCATTATTTTGGGGCAATATTGCAGAAATTCCCCTAATTTTGGAGCAAAAATGCAGAAATTTTCCTTTTTTGGGTCAAAAAGGCAGAAATTTCTTTATTTTGAGGCAAATTGCAGAAATTTCCCTTATTTTGGCGCAAAAATTCTGTAATGCCTCTAATTTTGGGGCAAAATCAGAAATTCCATTAATTTTGGGGCAAAAGGGCAGAAATTCCCCTTAGTGTGGGCAATATTGCTGAAATTTCCCTTTTTTGGGACAAAATTGCAGAAATTTCCCTTATTTTTGGGCAAAATTTCAGAAATTTCCCTTATCTTGTGGCAAAAATACAGAAATTCCTTTCATTTCAGGTCAAAAAGACAGAAATTACGCTTTCTTGGGGGCAAATTCCAGAAATTACCCTTATTTTGGAGAAAAAGCCTGAAAATCTTCTTATTTTGTGACAAAAAGGCAGAAATTCTTTTTATTTTAGAGCAAAAATGCAGAAATTCCACATAATTTTGAGCAAAAATGCAGAAATTTCTCTTATTTTGATGTAAAACACAGTAATGCCTCTAATTTTGGAGCAGAAAGGCGGAAATTCCCCTAATTTTGGGGTAAAAAGGCAGAAATTCCCCTTATTTTGGGGCAAAAATTCTGAAATTCCCCTTATTTTGGAGCAAAAATGCAGAAATTTTCCTTATTTTAGGGCAAAAAGACTAAAATCCTTTTATTTTGTGGCAAAAAGGCAGAAATTCCCCTTATTTTAGGGCAAAAAGGCAGAAATTCACGTTAATTTTTGACAAAAATGCAGAAATTTTCCTTAATTTGTGGCAAAAATGCAGAAATTTCCCTTATTTTTGGCCAAATAGGCAGAAATTTCCCTTATTTTGAGGCAAAAGCTTAGAAATTTAACTTATTTTAGTATAAAATTGCAGAAACTTCCCTTATTTTGTGGCAAAAATGCAGAAATTCCCATTATTTTGGAGTAAAAAGTAAGAAATTTCCCTTACTTTGTAACTAAATTGCAGAAATTTTCCATATTTTGGGGCAAAAATGTAGTAATGCTTCTAATTTTGGGGCAAAATTCAGAAATTTCACTAATTTTGAGGCAAAAAGGCAGAAATTCCTATTATTTTGGGGCAAAAATGCAGGAATTCTTTTTATTTTGGGGCAAAAAGTCAGAAATTCTCCTCATTTTGGGGCCAAAAGGCAGAAATTTCCCTTATTTTTGGGCAAAATTGCAGAAATTTCCCTTATCATGGGACAAAAATCCAGAAATTCCCCTCATTTTAGGTCAAAAAGGCAGAAATTCCGCTAATTTGGGGGCAAATTGCAGAAATTAAACTTATTTAAGGGAAAAAGCCTTAAATTCCCCTTATTTTGTGCCAAAAAAGCAGAAATTCTTCTTATTTTAGGGCAAAAACGCAGAAATTCCAATTAATTTTGGGGAAAAATGCAGAAATTTCCCTTATTTTGGGGCAAAAACACAGTGATGCCTTTAATTTTGCGGCAAAAATGCAGAAATTCCCCTAATTTTGGGGCAAATGGCAGAAATTCCCCTTATTGTGTGGCAAAATTGCTGCAATTTCCCTTTTTTGTGACAAAATTGCAAAAATTTCTCTTATTTTGGGACAAAATTATCAGAAATTCCATTTATTTCAGGTCAAAAATGCAGAAATACCTCATACTTGGTGTCAAAAATGCAGAAATTACCCCTATTTAGGGCAAAAATACTGAAATTCCCTCTTTTTTGCGCCAAAAAGGCAGAAATTTCCCTTATTTTGGGCAAAAATGCGAAATTCCCCTTATTTTGGAACAAAATTGAAGAAATTGCCCTTTTTTATTTCAAAAAGGCAGAAATTCCCTTTATTTTTGAGCACAAATGAAGAAAATTCCCTTATTTTGTTGAAAAATTGCATTAATTTCCCTTATTATAGGGTAAAAAGGCAGAAATTCCCCTATTTATAGGACAAAATTGCAGAAATTTCCATTATGTTGCAGCAAAATTGCAGAAATTCCCATAATTTTAGGGCAAAATTGCAGAAATTTCCTTAATTTTGGGACAAAATTGCAGAAATTCCCCTAATTTTGAAAAAAAATTGCAGAAATTCCCCTTATTTTGGAGCAAAAATGCAGAAATTTTCCTTAATTCAGGGCAAAAATACAGAAATTCCCCTTATTTTGGGGCAAAAATGCAGAAATTTCTCTTATTTACGCCAAAAAATACAGAAATTACCCTTATTTAAGGCAAAAAGACTAAATTCCCCTTATTTGGGGGCAAAAAGGCAGAAATTGCCCTAATTTTGAAGCAAAGGGCAGAAATTCCCCTTATTGTGGGGCAAAATTGCTGAAATTTCCTTTTTTTGAGACAAAATTGCAGAAATTTCTCTTATTTTGGGGCAAAATTGCAGAAATTCAGCTTATTTGGGGTCAAAAATGCAGAAATTACCCTTATTTTAGGGTAAAAAGACTGAAATTTCCCCTTTTTTGTGCTAAAAAGGCAGAAATTCCCCTTATTTTTGGGCAAAAATGCAGAAATTCCCCTTATTTTGGAACAAAATTGCAGAAAATCCCCTTTTTTGTTTCATAAAGGCAGAAATTCCCTATATTTTGGAGCAAAAATGCAGAAAATTTTTTTATTATGGTGCAAAATTGCAAAAATTTCCCTTATTATAGGGTAAAAAGGCAGAAATTACCCTAATTATAGGGCAAAATTGCAGAAATTTCCCTTATTTTGTCGCAAAAATTCTGTAATGGTTCTAATTTTGGGGAAAAAATCAGAAATTCCATTATTTTTTGGGACAAAAAGGCAGAAATTCCCCTTATTGTGGGCAATATTGCTGAAATTTCCCTTTTTTGGGACAAAATTACAGAAATTTCCCTTATTTTTGGGCAAAATTGCAGAAATTTCCCTTATCTTGTGGCAAAAATACAGAAATTCCTTTTATTTCAGGTCCAAAAGACAGAAATTACGCTTTCTGGGGGGCAAATTCCAGAAATTACCCTTATTTTGGAAAAAAAGCCTGAAATTCCATTTATTTTGTGACAAAAAGGCAGAAATTCTTCTTATTTTAGAGCAAAAATGCAGAAATTCCACATAATTTTGGGCAAAAATGCAGAAATTTCCCTTTTTTTGGGGTAAAACACAGTAATGCCCCTAATTTTGAAGCACAAATGTAGAAATTCCCCTAATTTTGGGGTAAAAAGGCAGAAATTCCCCTTATTTTAGGGCAAAAAGGCAGAAATCTCCTTATTTTGTGGCAAAAAGGCAGAAATTCCCCTTATTTTAGGGCAAAAAGGCAGAAATTCACGTTAATTTTGGTCAAAAATGCAGAAATTTTTTCTAATTTGTGGCAAAAATGCAGAAATTTCCTTTATTTTTGGCCAAATAGGCAGAAATTTCCCTTATTTTGAGGCAAAAGCTTAGAAATTTAACTTATTTTAGTATAAAATTTCAGAAACTTCCCTTATTTTGTGGCAAAAATGCAGAAATTCCCATTATTTTGGAGTAAAAAGTAAGAAATTTCCCTTACTTTGTCACTAAATTGCAGAAATTTTCCATATTTTGGGGCAAAAATGTAGTAATGCTTCTAATTTTGGGGCAAATTTCAGAAATTTCACTAATTTTGGGGCAAAATTCAGAAATTTCACTATTTTTGAGGCAAAAAGGTACAAATTCCTATTATTTTGGGGCAAAAATGAAGAAATTCTTTTTATTTTGGGGCAAAAAGGCAGAAATTCTCCTCATTTTGTGGCCAAAAGGCAGAAATTTCCCTTATTTTTGGGCAAAATTGCAGAAATTCCCCTTATCATGGGACAAAAATCCAGAAATTCCCCTCATTTTAGGTCAAAAAGGCAGAAATTCCGCTAATTTGGGTGCAAATTGCAGAAATTAAACTTATTTAAGGGAAGAAGACTGAAATTCCCCTTATTTTGTGACAAAAAAGCAGAAATTCTTCTTATTTTAGGGCAAAAAGGCAGAAATTCCAATTAATATTTGGGAAAAATGCAGAAATTTCCCTTATGTTGGGGCAAAAACACAGTAATGCCTTTAATTTTGCGGCAAAAATGCAGAAATTCCCCTAATTTTGGGGCAAATGGCAGAAATTCCCCTTATTGTGGGGCAAAATTGCTGCAATTTCCCTTTTTTGGAACAAAATTGCAAAAATTTCTCTTATTTTGGGGCAAAATTATCAGAAATTCCCCTTATTTCAGGTCAAAAATGCAGAAATACCGCATACTTGGTGTCAAAAATGCAGAAATTACCCCTATTTTAGGGCAAAAATACTGAAATTCCCTTTTTTTTTGCACCAAAAAGGCAGAAATTTCCCTTATTTTGGACAAAAATGCAGAAATTCTCTTTATTTTGGAACAAAATTGAAGAAATTCCCTTTTTTTTGTTTCAGAAAAGCAGAAATTCTTTTTATTTTGGAGCACAAATGAAGAAAATTTCCTTATTTTGTTGCAAAATTGCATTAATTTCCCTTATTATAGGGTAAAAAGGCAGAAATTCCCCTAATTATAGGACAAAATTGCAGAAATTTCCATTATGTTGTGGCAAAATTGCAGAAATTCCCATAATTTTAGGGCAAAATTACAGAAATTTCCTTTATTTTGGGACAAAATTGCAGAAATTCTCCTAATTTTGAAAAAAAATTGCAGAAATTCCCCTTATTTTGGAGCAAAAATGCAGAAATTTTCCTTAATTCAGGGCAAAAATACAGAAATTCCCCTTATTTTGGGGCAAAAATGCAGAAATTTCTCTTATTTTAAGCAAAAAATACAGAAATTACCCTTATTAAAGGCAAAAAGACTAAATTCCCCTTATTTGGGGGCAAAAAGGCAGAAATTCCCCTAATTTTGAAGCAAAAGGCAGAAATTCCCCTTATTGTGGGACAAAATTGCTGAAATTTCTTTTTTTTGAGACAAAATTGCAGAAATTTCTCTTATTTTAGGGAAAAATTGCAGAAATTCAGCTTATTTGGGGTCAAAAATGCAGAAATTACCCTTATTTTAGGGTAAAAAGACTGAAATTTCCTCTTTTTTGTGCTAAAAAGGCAGAAATTCCCCCTATTTTGGGGCAAAAATGCAGAAATTCCCCTTATTTTGGAACAAAATTGCAGAAATTCCCCTTTTTTGTTTCAAAAAAGCAGAAATTCCCTATATTTTGGAGCAAAAATGCAGAAAATTCTCTTATTTTGGTGCAAAATTGAATAAATTTGCCTTATTATAGGGTAAAAAGGCAGAAATTACCCTAATTATAAGGCAAAATTGCAGAAATTTCCCTTATTTTGGGGCAAAATTGCAAAATTCCAATAATTTTAGTACAAAATTGCAGAAATTACCCATATTTTGGGGCAAAATTGCAGAAATTCCCCTAATTTTGGAGCAAAAATGCAGAAATTTTCCTTTTTTGGGTCAAAAAGGCAGAAATTTCTTTATTTTGAGGCAAATTGCAGAAATTTCCCTTATTTTGGGGCAAAATTGCAGAAATTCCCTTAATTTTGGAGCAAAAATGCAGAAATTTTCCTTTTTTGGGTCAAAAAGGCAGAAATTTCTTTATTTTGAGGCAAATTGCAGAAATTTCCCTTATTTTGTCGCAAAAATTCTGTAATGCTTCTAATTTTGGGGAAAAAATCAGATATTCTATTATTTTTGGGACAAAAAGGCAGAAATTCCCCTTTTTGTGGGCAATATTGCTGAAATTTCCCTTTTTTGGGACAAAATTGCAGAAATTTCCCTTATTTTTGTGCAAAATTGCAGAAATTTCCCTTATCTTGTTGCAAAAATACAGAAATTCCTTTTATTTCAGGTCAAAAAGACAGAAATTACGCTTTCTTGGGGGCAAATTCCAGAAATTACCTTTATTTTGGAAAAAAAGCCTGAAATTCCATTTATTTTGTGACAAAAAGGCAGAAATTCTTCTTATTTTAGAGCAAAAATGCAGAAATTCCACATAATTTTGGGCAAAAATGCAGAAATTTCCCTTTTTTTGGGGTAAAACACAGTAATGCCCCTAATTTTGAAGCACAAATGCAGAAATTCCCCTAATTTTGGGGTAAAAAGGCAGAAATTCCCCTTATTTTAGGGCAAAAAGGCAGAAATCTCCTTATTTTGTGGCAAAAAGGCAGAAATTCCCCTTATTTTAGGGCAAAAAGGCAGAAATTCATGTTAATTTTGGTCAAAAATGCAGAAATTTTTTCTAATTTGTGGCAAAAATGCAGAAATTTCCCTTATTTTTGGCCAAATAGGCAGAAATTTCCCTTATTTTGAGGCAAAAGCTTAGAAATTTAACTTATTTTAGTATAAAATTGCAGAAACTTCCCTTATTTTGTGGCAAAAATGCAGAAATTCCCATTATTTTGGAGTAAAAAGTAAGAAATTTCCCTTACTTTGTAACTAAATTGCAGAATTTTTCCATATTTTGCGGCAAAAATGTAGTAATGCTTCTAATTTTGGGGCAAATTTCATAAATTTCACTAATTTTGGGGCAAAATTCAGAAATTTCACTAATTTTGAGGCAAAAAGGTAGAAATTCCTATTATTTTGGGGCAAAAATGCAGAAATTCTTTTTATTTTGGGGCAAAAAAGCAGAAATTCTCCTCATTTTGTGGCCAAAAGGCAGAAATTTCCCTTATTTTTGGGCAAAATTGCAGAAATTTCCCTTATCATGGGACAAAAATCCAGAAATTCCCCTCATTTTAGGTCAAAGAGGCAGAAATTCCGCTAATTTGGGGGCAAATTGCAGAAATTAAACTTATTTAAGGGAAGAAGACTGAAATTCCCCTTATTTTGTGCCAAAAAAGCAGAAATTCTTCTTATTTTAGGGCAAAAAGGCAGAAATTCCAATTAATTTAGGGAAAAATGCAGAAATTTCCCTTATGTTGGGGCAAAAACACAGTAATGCCTTTAATTTTGCGGCAAAAATGCAGAAATTCCCCTAATTTTGGGGCAAATGGCAGAAATTCCCCTTATTGTGGGGCAAAATTGCTGCAATTTCCCTTTTTTGGAACAAAATTGCAAAAATTTCTCTTATTTTGGGGCAAAATTATCAGAAATTCCCCTTATTTCAGGTCAAAAATGCAGAAATACCGCATACTTGGTGTCAAAAATGCAGAAATTACCCCTATTTTAGGGCAAAAATACTGAAATTCCCTTTTTTTTTGCACCAAAAAGGCAGAAATTTCCCTTATTTTGGACAAAAATGCAGAAATTCTCTTTATTTTGGAACAAAATTGAAGAAATTCCCTTTTTTTTGTTTCAGAAAAGCAGAAATTCTTTTTATTTTGGAGCACAAATGAAGAAAATTTCCTTATTTTGTTGCAAAATTGCATTAATTTCCCTTATTATAGGGTAAAAAGGCAGAAATTCCCCTAATTATAGGACAAAATTGCAGAAATTTCCATTATGTTGTGGCAAAATTGCAGAAATTCCCATAATTTTAGGGCAAAATTGCAGAAATTTCCTTTATTTTGGGACAAAATTGCAGAAATTCCCCTAATTTTGAAAAAAAATTGCAGAAATTCCTCTTATTTTGGAGCAAAAATGCAGAAATTTTCCTTAATTCAGGGCAAAAATACACAAATTCCCCTTATTTTGGGGCAAAAATGCAGAAATTTCTCTTATTTTAAGCAAAAAATACAGAAATTACCCTTATTTAAGGCAAAAAGACTAAATTCCCCTTATTTGGGGGCAAAAAGGCCGAAATTCCCCTAATTTTGAAGCAAAAGGCAGCAATTCCCCGTATTGTGGGGCAAAATTGCTGAAATTTCCTTTTTTTTAGACAAAATTGCAGAAATTTCTCTTATTTTGGGGCAAAATTGCAGAAATTCAGCTTATTTGGGGTCAAAAATGCAGAAATTACCCTTATTTTAGGGTAAAAAGACTGAAATTTCCCCTTTTTTGCACCAAAAAGGCAGAAATTCCCCTTATTTTGGGGCAAAAATGAAGAAATTCCCCTTATTTTGGAACAAAATTGCAGAAATTCCTTTTTTTTTTATCAAAAAGGCAGAAATTCCCTATATTTTGGAGCAAAAATGCAGAAAATTCCCTTATTTTGGTGCAAAATTGCATAAATTTCCCTTATTATAGGGTAAAAAGGCAGAAATTCCCCTAATTATAGGGCAAAATTGAAGAAATTTCCCTTATTTTGGGGCAAAATTGCAAAATTCCCGTAATTTTAGTACAAAATTGCAGAAATTTCTCTTATTTTGGGGCAAAATTGCAGAAATTCCCCTAATTTTGGAGCAAAAATGCAGAAATTTTCCTTTTTTGGGTCAAAAAGGCAGAAATTTCTTTATTTTGAGGCAAATTGCAGAAATTTCCCTTATTTTGGGGCAAAATTGCAGAAATTCCCTTAATTTTGGGGCAAAAATGCAGAAATTTTCCTTTTTTGGGTCAAAAAGTCAGGAATTTCTTTATTTTGAGGCAAATTGCAGAAATTTCCCTTATTTTGGCGCAAAAATTCTGTAATGCTTCTAATTTTGGGGCAAAAATCAGAAATTCTATTAATTTTGGGGCAAAAAGGCAGAAATTCCCCTTATTGTGCGCAATATGGCTGAAATTTCTCTTTTTTGGGACAAAATTGCAGAAATTTCCCTTATTTTTGGGCAAAATTGCAGAAATTTCCCTTATCTTGTGGCGAAAATACAGAAATTCCTTTTATTTCAGGTCAAAAAGACAGAAATTACGCTTTCTTGGGTGCAAATTCCAGAAATTACCCTTATTTTGGAAAAAAAGCCTGAAATTCCTGTTATTTTGTGACAAAAAGGGAGAAATTCTTCTTATTTTAGAGCAAAAATGCAGAAATTCCACATAATTTTGGGCAAAAATGCAGAAATTTTCCTTATTTTGCTGTAAAACACAGTAATGCTCCTAATTTTGGAGCACAAAGGCGGAAATTCCCCTAATTTTGGGGTAAAAAGGCAGAAATTCCCCTTATTTTGGGGCAAAAATTCTGAAATTCCCCTTATTTTGGAGCAAAAATGCAGAAATTTTTTTTATTTTAGGGCAAAAAGACTAAAATCTCTTTATTTTGTTGCATAAAGGCAGAAATTCCCCTTATTTTAGGGCAAAAAGGCAGAAATTCACGTTAATTTTGGTCAAAAATGCAGAAATTTTCTTTAATTTGTTGAAAAATGCAGAAATTTCCCTTATTTTTGGCCAAATAGGCAGAAATTTCCCTTATTTTGAGGCAAAACCTTAGAAATTTAACTTATTTTAGTATAAAATTGCAGAAACTTCCCTTATTTTGTGGCAAAAATGCAGAAATTCCCATTATTTTGGAGTAAAAAGTAAGAAATTTCCCTTACTTTGTAACAAAATTGCAGAAATTTTCCATATTTTGGGGCAAAAATGTAGTAATGCTTCTAATTTTGGGGCAAATTTCAGAAATTTCACTAATTTTGGGGCAAAATTCAGAAATTTCACTAATTTTGAGGCAAAAAGGTAGAAATTCCTATTATTTTGGGACAAAAATGCAGAAATTCTTTTTATTTTGGGGCAAAAAGGCAGAAATTCTTCTCATTTTGGGGCCAAAAGGCAGAAATTTCCCTTATTTTTGGGCAAAATTGCAGAAATTTCCCTTATCATGGGACAAAAATCCAGAAATTTCCCTCATTTTAGGTCAAAAAGGCATAAATTCTGCTAATTTGGGGGCAAATTGCAGAAATTAAACTTATTTAAAAGAAGAAGACTGAAATTCCCCTTATTTTGTGCTAAAAAAGCAGAAATTCTTTTTATTTTAGGGCAAAAAGGCAGAAATTCCAATTAATTTTGGGGAAAAATGCATAAATTTCCCTTATTTTGGGGCAAAAACACAGGAATGCCTTTAATTTTGTTGTAAAAATGCAGAAATTCCCCTAATTTTGGGGCAAATGGCAGACATTCCCCTTATTGTTGAGCAAAATTGCTGCAATTTCCCTTTTTTGGGACGAAATTGCAAAAATTTCTCTTATTTTGGGGCAAAATTATCAGAAATTCCCCTTATTTCAGGTCAAAAATGCAGAAATACAGCATACTTGGTGTCAAAAATGCAGAAATTACCCCTATTTTAGGGCAAAAATACTGAAATTTCCCCTTTTTTTGCGCAAAAAAGGCAGAAATTTCCCTTATTTTTGGCAAAAATGCAGAAATTCCCCTTATTTTGGAACAAAATTGAAGAAATTCCCCTTTTTTTGTTTCAAAAAGGCAGAAATTCCCTTTATTTTGGAGCACAAATGAAGAAAATTCCCTTATTTTTGTTGCAAAATTGCATTAATTTCCCTTATTATAGGGTAAAAAGGCAGAAATTCCCCTAATTATAGGACAAAATTGCAGAAATTCCCATTATGTTGCGGCAAAATTGCAGAAATTCCCATAATTTTAGGGCAAAATTGCAGAAATTTCCTTTATTTTGGGACAAAATTGCAAAAATTCCCCTAATTTTGAAAAAAAAATTGCAGAAATTCCCCTTATTTTGGAGCAAAAAGGCAGAAATTTTCCTTAATTCAGGGCAAAAATACAGAAATTCCCCTTATTTTGGGGCAAAAATGCAGAAATTTCTCTTATTTACGCCAAAAAATACAGAAATTACCCTTATTTAAGGCAAAAAGACTAAATTCCCCTTATTTGGGGGCAAAAAGGCAGAAATTGCCCTAATTTTGAAGCAAAGGGCAGAAATTCCCCTTATTGTGGGGCAAAATTGCTGAAATTTCCTTTTTTTGAGACAAAATTGCAGAAATTTCTCTTATTTTGGGGCAAAATTGCAGAAATTCAGCTTATTTGGGGTCAAAAATGCAGAAATTACCCTTATTTTAGGGTAAAAAGACTGAAATTTCCCCTTTTTTGTGCTAAAAAGGCAGAAATTCCCCTTATTTTTGGGCAAAAATGCAGAAATTCCCCTTATTTTGGAACAAAATTGCAGAAATTCCCCTTTTTTGTTTCATAAAGGCAGAAATTCCCTATATTTTGGAGCAAAAATGCAGAAAATTTTTTTATTATGGTGCAAAATTGCAAAAATTTCCCTTATTATAGGGTAAAAAGGCAGAAATTACCCTAATTATAGGGCAAAATTGCAGAAATTTCCCTTATTTTGTCGCAAAAATTCTGTAATGGTTCTAATTTTGGGGAAAAAATCAGAAATTCCATTATTTTTTGGGACAAAAAGGCAGAAATTCCCCTTATTGTGGGCAATATTGCTGAAATTTCCCTTTTTTGGGACAAAATTGCAGAAATTTCCCTTATTTTTGGGCAAAATTGCAGAAATTTCCCTTATCTTGTGGCAAAAATACAGAAATTCCTTTTATTTCAGGTCCAAAAGACAGAAATTACGCTTTCTGGGGGGCAAATTCCAGAAATTACCCTTATTTTGGAAAAAAAGCCTGAAATTCCATTTATTTTGTGACAAAAAGGCAGAAATTCTTCTTATTTTAGAGCAAAAATGCAGAAATTCCACATAATTTTGGGCAAAAATGCAGAAATTTCCCTTTTTTTGGGGTAAAACACAGTAATGCCCCTAATTTTGAAGCACAAATGCAGAAATTCCCCTAATTTTGGGGTAAAAAGGCAGAAATTCCCCTTATTTTAGGGCAAAAAGGCAGAAATCTCCTTATTTTGTGGCAAAAAGGCAGAAATTCCCCTTATTTTAGGGCAAAAAGGCAGAAATTCATGTTAATTTTGGTCAAAAATGCAGAAATTTTTTCTAATTTGTGGCAAAAATGCAGAAATTTCCCTTATTTTTGGCCAAATAGGCAGAAATTTCCCTTATTTTGAGGCAAAAGCTTAGAAATTTAACTTATTTTAGTATAAAATTGCAGAAATTCCCTTATTTTGTGGCAAAAATGCAGAAATTCCCATTATTTTGGAGTAAAAAGTAAGAAATTTCCCTTACTTTGTAACTAAATTGCAGAAATTTTCCATATTTTGGGGCAAAAATGTAGTAATGCTTCTAATTTTGGGGCAAATTTCATAAATTTCACTAATTTTGGGGCAAAATTCAGAAATTTCACTAATTTTGAGGCAAAAAGGTAGAAATTCCTATTATTTTGGGGCAAAAATGCAAAAATTCTTTTTATTTTGGGGCAAAAAAGCAGAAATTCTCCTCATTTTGTGGCCAAAAGGCAGAAATTTCCCTTATTTTTGGGCAAAATTGCAGAAATTTCCCTTATCATGGGACAAAAATCCAGAAATTCCCCTTATTTTAGGTCAAAGAGGCAGAAATTCCGCTAATTTGGGGGCAAATTGCAGAAATTAAACTTATTTAAGGGAAGAAGACTGAAATTCCCCTTATTTTGTGCCAAAAAAGCAGAAATTCTTCTTATTTTAGGGCAAAAAGGCAGAAATTCCAATTAATTTAGGGAAAAATGCAGAAATTTCCCTTATGTTGGGGCAAAAACACAGTAATGCCTTTAATTTTGCGGCAAAAATGCAGAAATTCCCCTAATTTTGGGGCAAATGGCAGAAATTCCCCTTATTGTGGGGCAAAATTGCTGCAATTTCCCTTTTTTGGAACAAAATTGCAAAAATTTCTCTTATTTTGGGGCAAAATTATCAGAAATTCCCCTTATTTCAGGTCAAAAATGCAGAAATACCGCATACTTGGTGTCAAAAATGCAGAAATTACCCCTATTTTAGGGCAAAAATACTGAAATTCCCTTTTTTTTTGCACCAAAAAGGCAGAAATTTCCCTTATTTTGGACAAAAATGCAGAAATTCTCTTTATTTTGGAACAAAATTGAAGAAATTCCCTTTTTTTTGTTTCAGAAAAGCAGAAATTCTTATTATTTTGGAGCACAAATGAAGAAAATTTCCTTATTTTGTTGCAAAATTGCATTAATTTCCCTTATTATAGGGTAAAAAGGCAGAAATTCCCCTAATTATAGGACAAAATTGCAGAAATTTCCATTATGTTGTGGCAAAATTGCAGAAATTCCCATAATTTTAGGGCAAAATTGGAGAAATTTCCTTTATTTTGGGACAAAATTGCAGAAATTCCCCTAATTTTGAAAAAAAATTGCAGAAATTCCTCTTATTTTGGAGCAAAAATGCAGAAATTTTCCTTAATTCAGGGCAAAAATACACAAATTCCCCTTATTTTGGGGCAAAAATGCAGAAATTTCTCTTATTTTAAGCAAAAAATACAGAAATTACCCTTATTTAAGCAAAAAGACTAAATTCCCCTTATTTGGGGGCAAAAAGGCCGAAATTCCCCTAATTTTGAAGCAAAAGGCAGCAATTCCCCTTATTGTGGGGCAAAATTGCTGAAATTTCCTTTTTTTCAGACAAAATTGCAGAAATTTCTCTTATTTTGGGGCAAAATTGCAGAAATTCAGCTTATTTGGGGTCAAAAATGCAGAAATTACCCTTATTTTAGGGTAAAAAGACTGAAATTTCCCCTTTTTTGCGCCAAAAAGGCAGAAATTCCCCTTATTTTGGGGCAAAAATGAAGAAATTCCCCTTATTTTGGAACAAAATTGCAGAAATTCCTTTTTTTTTTATCAAAAAGGCAGAAATTCCCTATATTTTGGAGCAAAAATGCAGAAAATTCCCTTATTTTGGTGCAAAATTGCATAAACTTCCCTTATTATAGGGTAAAAAGGCAGAAATTCCCCTAATTATAGGGCAAAATTGAAGAAATTTCCCTTATTTTGGGGCAAAATTGCAAAATTCCCGTAATTTTAGTACAAAATTGCAGAAATTTCTCTTATTTTGGGGCAAAATTGCAGAAATTCCCCTAATTTTGGAGCAAAAATGCAGAAATTTTCCTTTTTTGGGTCAAAAAGGCAGAAATTTCTTTATTTTGAGGCAAATTGCAGAAATTTCCCTTATTTTGGGGCAAAATTGCAGAAATTCCCTTAATTTTGGGGCAAAAATGCAGAAATTTTCCTGTTTTGGGTCAAAAAGTCAGGAATTTCTTTATTTTGAGGCAAATTGCAGAAATTTCCCTTATTTTGGCGCAAAAATTCTGTAATGCTTCTAATTTTGGGGCAAAAATCAGAAATTCTATTAATTTTGGGGCAAAAAGGCAGAAATTCCCCTTATTGTGCGCAATATGGCTGAAATTTCTCTTTTTTGGGACAAAATTGCAGAAATTTCCCTTATTTTTGGGCAAAATTGCAGAAATTTCCCTTATCTTGTGGCGAAAATACAGAAATTCCTTTTATTTCAGGTCAAAAAGACAGAAATTACGCTTTCTTGGGTGCAAATTCCAGAAATTACCCTTATTTTGGAAAAAAAGCCTGAAATTCCTGTTATTTTGTGACAAAAAGGGAGAAATTCTTCTTATTTTAGAGCAAAAATGCAGAAATTCCACATAATTTTGGGCAAAAATGCAGAAATTTTCCTTATTTTGCTGTAAAACACAGTAATGCTCCTAATTTTGGAGCACAAAGGCGGAAATTCCCCTAATTTTGGGGTAAAAAGGCAGAAATTCCCCTTATTTTGGGGCAAAAATTCTGAAATTCCCCTTATTTTGGAGCAAAAATGCAGAAATTTTTTTTATTTTAGGGCAAAAAGACTAAAATCTCTTTATTTTGTGGCATAAAGGCAGAAATTCCCCTTATTTTAGGGCAAAAAGGCAGAAATTCACGTTAATTTTGGTCAAAAATGCAGAAATTTTCTTTAATTTGTTGAAAAATGCAGAAATTTCCCTTATTTTTGGCCAAATAGGCAGAAATTTCCCTTATTTTGAGGCAAAACCTTAGAAATTTAACTTATTTTAGTATAAAATTGCAGAAACTTCCCTTATTTTGTGGCAAAAATGCAGAAATTCCCATTATTTTGGAGTAAAAAGTAAGAAATTTCCCTTACTTTGTAACAAAATTGCAGAAATTTTCCATATTTTGGGGCAAAAATGTAGTAATGCTTCTAATTTTGGGGCAAATTTCAGAAATTTCACTAATTTTGGGGCAAAATTCAGAAATTTCACTAATTTTGAGGCAAAAAGGTAGAAATTCCTATTATTTTGGGACAAAAATGCAGAAATTCTTTTTATTTTGGGGCAAAAAGGCAGAAATTCTTCTCATTTTGGGGCCAAAAGGCAGAAATTTCCCTTATTTTTGGGCAAAATTGCAGAAATTTCCCTTATCATGGGACAAAAATCCAGAAATTTCCCTCATTTTAGGTCAAAAAGGCATAAATTCTGCTAATTTGGGGGCAAATTGCAGAAATTAAACTTATTTAAAAGAAGAAGACTGAAATTCCCCTTATTTTGTGCTAAAAAAGCAGAAATTCTTTTTATTTTAGGGCAAAAAGGCAGAAATTCCAATTAATTTTGGGGAAAAATGCATAAATTTCCCTTATTTTGGGGCAAAAACATAGGAATGCCTTTAATTTTGTTGTAAAAATGCAGAAATTCCCCTAATTTTGGGGCAAATGGCAGACATTCCCCTTATTGTTGAGCAAAATTGCTGCAATTTCCCTTTTTTGGGACGAAATTGCAAAAATTTCTCTTATTTTGGGGCAAAATTATCAGAAATTCCCCTTATTTCAGGTCAAAAATGCAGAAATACAGCATACTTGGTGTCAAAAATGCAGAAATTACCCCTATTTTAGGGCAAAAATACTGAAATTTCCCCTTTTTTGCGCAAAAAAGGCAGAAATTTCCCTTATTTTTGGCAAAAATGCAGAAATTCCCCTTATTTTGGAACAAAATTGAAGAAATTCCCCTTTTTTTGTTTCAAAAAGGCAGAAATTCCCTTTATTTTGGAGCACAAATGAAGAAAATTCCCTTATTTTGTTGCAAAATTGCATTAATTTCCCTTATTATAGGGTAAAAAGGCAGAAATTCCCCTAATTATAGGACAAAATTGCAGAAATTCCCATTATGTTGCGGCAAAATTTCAGAAATTCCCATAATTTTAGGGCAAAATTGCAGAAATTTCCTTTATTTTGGGACAAAAATGCAGAAATTCCCCTTATTTTGGAGCAAAAAGGCAGAAATTTTCCTTAATTCAGGGCAAAAATACAGAAATTCCCCTTATTTTGGGGCAAAAATGCAGAAATTTCTCTTATTTACGCCAAAAAATACAGAAATTACCCTTATTTAAGGCAAAAAGACTAAATTCCCCTTATTTGGGGGCAAAAAGGCAGAAATTGCCCTAATTTTGAAGCAAAGGGCAGAAATTCCCCTTATTGTGGGGCAAAATTGCTGAAATTTCCTTTTTTTGAGACAAAATTGCAGAAATTTCTCTTATTTTGGGGCAAAATTGCAGAAATTCAGCTTATTTGGGGTCAAAAATGCAGAAATTACCCTTATTTTAGGGTAAAAAGACTGAAATTTCCCCTTTTTTGTGCTAAAAAGGCAGAAATTCCCCTTATTTTTGGGCAAAAATGCAGAAATTCCCCTTATTTTGGAACAAAATTGCAGAAATTCCCCTTTTTTGTTTCATAAAGGCAGAAATTCCCTATATTTTGGAGCAAAAATGCAGAAAATTTTTTTATTATGGTGCAAAATTGCAAAAATTTCCCTTATTATAAGGTAAAAAGGCAGAAATTACCCTAATTATAGGGCAAAATTGCAGAAATTTCCCTTATTTTGTCGCAAAAATTCTGTAATGGTTCTAATTTTGGGGAAAAAATCAGAAATTCCATTATTTTTTGGGACAAAAAGGCAGAAATTCCCCTTATTGTGGGCAATATTGCTGAAATTTCCCTTTTTTGGGACAAAATTGCAGAAATTTCCCTTATTTTTGGGCAAAATTGCAGAAATTTCCCTTATCTTGTGGCAAAAATACAGAAATTCCTTTTATTTCAGGTCCAAAAGACAGAAATTACGCTTTCTGGGGGGCAAATTCCAGAAATTACCCTTATTTTGGAAAAAAAGCCTGAAATTCCATTTATTTTGTGACAAAAAGGCAGAAATTCTTCTTATTTTAGAGCAAAAATGCAGAAATTCCACATAATTTTGGGCAAAAATGCAGAAATTTCCCTTTTTTTGGGGTAAAACACAGTAATGCCCCTAATTTTGAAGCACAAATGCAGAAATTCCCCTAATTTTGGGGTAAAAAGGCAGAAATTCCCCTTATTTTAGGGCAAAAAGGCAGAAATCTCCTTATTTTGTGGCAAAAAGGCAGAAATTCCCCTTATTTTAGGGCAAAAAGGCAGAAATTCACGTTAATTTTGGTCAAAAATGCAGAAATTTTTTCTAATTTGTGGCAAAAATGCAGAAATTTCCCTTATTTTTGGCCAAATAGGCAGAAATTTCCCTTATTTTGAGGCAAAAGCTTAGAAATTTAACTTATTTTAGTATAAAATTTCAGAAACTTCCCTTATTTTGTGGCAAAAATGCAGAAATTCCCATTATTTTGGAGTAAAAAGTAAGAAATTTCCCTTACTTTGTAACTAAATTGCAGAAATTTTCCATATTTTGGGGCAAAAATGTAGTAATGCTTCTAAATTTGGGGCAAATTTCAGAAATTTCACTAATTTTGGGGCAAAATTCAGAAATTTCACTATTTTTGAGGCAAAAAGGTACAAATTCCTATTATTTTGGGGCAAAAATGAAGAAATTCTTTTTATTTTGGGGCAAAAAGGCAGAAATTCTCCTCATGTTGTGGCCAAAAGGCAGAAATTTCCCTTATTTTTGGGCAAAATTGCAGAAATTTCCCTTATCATGGGACAAAAATCCAGAAATTCCCCTCATTTTAGGTCAAAAAGGCAGAAATTCCGCTAATTTGGGTGCAAATTGCAGAAATTAAACTTATTTAAGGGAAGAAGACTGAAATTCCCCTTATTTTGTGACAAAAAAGCAGAAATTCTTCTTATTTTAGGGCAAAAAGGCAGAAATTCCAATTA